>NC_061120.1:149310425-149540385 GCF_002878395.1 Capsicum annuum | reverse complement strand
ATAAGTTTCTATACCATTGTTGTAAATATTTTATTCTTGCTCCTAACGTATCTACTATTTTCGCTTCTTCCCAACTTTTTATTATTTTCGAACTAAATGGCTCCTGGTTCAGAACCATTTTTTGTATTTTGATTCTTATTTTAAAAATCAATGAAAAATTCCTAAATAGGGTATCAAGAATTAATTTATTGAAAATGACTTATTTTAAAAAATTTGACATTGCCATTGAGTTTAAAACATCAATAATATCTTATTAGCAAATATGATTTGTCTCTATAAGGTCCTAAATGAATTTCAAAGGTCCACTAAGAGAATTTTGGAACATGTTTTTTTAGATGAAATGTTGTATCTGGTGTAAGGCAAAACACTTCTTTGCGTTCGTGAGCCATTGGTCATAATTGTAGACAAGAAAAATGCATCTCATTGTAAATGCAATGGTAGAACGGCATTTGTGGAGGACCATTGATTTGGGTCTGGTTTATTTTCCTTCTTCACGAATATGATCGAGCAGTCGTGAACGCAGTGGTTAGAATAATGGCCTTCGCAAATGCAAAGCCATGACAATAAATACAATGGACAATTATTTGACCAAGTCAACATGGAACCTTCTCAAATACATGGTATTATTTATAGAACAGTAAACAACTCTATTTTTTGTGAGTTTCATCATTTTTGGACCTAAGAGCTTCGGAAAGAGACGATTTTGAGGGTTTTCTTCAGTTTGTTTCTTGGTTAATATTTTAAGCAATTTTTTCATCATTTTCTATTGATTCTATCTTTGAAAATACCTTTTAATCATGGTTTAAAATCAGAATTTGGAGGGGTTTGCGGTAAATTCTTAAATAGTTTTTTTTTTTTAATTTAAGCCTCGTTTTTAACTCATTTTTGCTTGAAGTTTTTTAACTGTAGGCTCCTATAATCTTGAGGAACTTATTTCTAGAATATAATTTTGATTCTACCTTTTTCATTTTCAAACCTATTTTTTAAATTTATTTTGTCTTAAATATAGTCGATATTGGTATCATTAGCTTCCTTTTAATGCATAGCTTCTAAATTTAAATATTTTGGCTCATTTTGGAAATTTTTTAAAGGGAAAGGCTCTGTATTGGAGGTTCTAGGCTTAGATTTTCATTATTATGAGGTAGGTTATGGCTTAACTTTCTTCAGACTAGGTGGAATAGTTAATAAATGAGTAAATCATGCTATGTATTGACAATTAGCCATGAGAGTATTATTTCAAGATTATTATTCTGGTTGTATGCCTGAGGGTGCTTATATGTTTATTGTTTTGGACTTGAGATATCAATATTGTGTGTTACCCATCGGAGGGCATTACATGAAATCATATGCCTTATTTATGCGTTATATTTTATTATTATTAATGTGATGCATGCGCGTGGGCTTGAATAGATATCATAGGCCTTTTTTAGCATTATTTCTGTAATGACCTTGTCTTTTGTTATGTATAGACCTTCCATTTATATTTTTATGTTATAGTTCTTATCCAATTTAAATTTGTAAATTCTAGGCTAGGCTAGTTAGGGATAAATTTAGAGCGAGGTACGGTTTAAGGCAATTCAGGAATAATTCGAGCAAGTACAATGGTGTTTAATTTGATCCCTAATTAGGTAAGATGATAATGAACGCATAGGACATTACAAAATTAAAATTAGGTAAGTAGAACTCTAGAATTGGTTTGTCGATGTCGCTATAGCAAGGTGCATGTTGCTATAATTACATGATCAAAAGCAAAAAAAATTTTGCAATGGTGATTTTCAATGTTGTCAAAGGGCCGCTATAATGACTAGTGATGCTGGTATAGCGACATATACCTCTATAGAAACATAAATCATCATTTTATTTCAAGATGCCCCAAAAAGGATTTTTTTTTTCAAGAAATATTTGGGGCTTTAGTAGTGGCAATTTGGGAAAAAAACCATCGGTTTTTATTGCTAAAGTAAGGAAGTCATCCCCATTAACTAGTAAAACAATAATCTAGCCTCAGAATTGCTACTTTGCATAGTTCAAGGAGAGTTAAGGGCTAAATTTTCTTAGTTTTCTGATGTAAGGGGGTAAATTGAGTATAAAATCATTGATTTTTTCTTCATTATTGTTAGTTTACCCTTGCATGTCATTAATTCATTATATAATCCATGGAATAGGTAGTTTTAGATGAATTAAGTAGAAAAGTCCTAGAACATAAAGGTAATGATCATGCATTTTGTTGTAGGTGTGGGTGTGAGTTATAATTCCCAAATTGGTAGGTTATTTTCTTAACTGTATGTTTATATGTATTTTCTAGACCAAAATCAAGTGGGAACGCACTAAAGGACAAGGCTCCAACTTAGTGGAGTTATGCAAGCTTGGTTCGAGGTAAGTGATGGTTTTTAGTTTAATCTAATTTGTACTATATGTGCATGTTAACTACTTCTTAGTATGAGTCCATATTGTTGGTATGGTTAATTCAATGATTGTTTTATAAATTTTGACTTATGTTATGTTTAAATGAAGAATGTTTTGACATTTGAACATTCTCTTGGACTATGGGTCGATTAAGGTTGGCAAACACGTGTGTCTTGAGGTTTTGGTGTATGGACGAAATTTTCTCATGCAGGTCATGAATAGAGGGTAATTATGATACTCATAGCGTATATGTATGAGGTTCAGGTGAGTTTAATGCTTTAATAAGTGAACCAAGGAATATATTTATATGTTGAATTATTGCTTGACTTGGCTTGACTTACTTAACTTGGTTGAAAATGGTTTGACTTGTTGCTTGAAAATGCTAAACTACTTAATAGATACTTTTTTTGCTAGGTGTGGGTTAGAACGAGAATGAATTAACTTATTGTAATATGTTTTGGTTAAATGTTCATAATCGCATCTTGGGATAGCCAAATGACTCTACCATTACATTATTGTTTTGTGTGATGACACTACACCTGCTCTTACTTTTGTTAAGTACAACATATATTTCAGCGACTCCTAAAAGACCTCAATTATGTTATGTACCATGATTTTATGGCACTTTCAATTCTTAAAATTGAAAAAATATGCAATTATGTAGGTATATTTTGTTAGATTTGATGCATTTTTGTGTTTATATTGCAGGAAACTAGGTTTTGTAACTTAAAGAAAGAAAAAGAGTTGAAATTTTTAGAAGGGTTGATTTACAGGTCCTAGGTAGCACCTATGGCCACCATAATTTACTACATAAGTGTCAGAAGGACCAAGTTTTGAGATGTTGAAAGTTGAAAATTGGTCTAACATTGACAGAGGGCAACTTATGACGCATAAGTACCACTTACGTCGCCGTAGGTGCCAACGTAGGTATCAGAGATTGAAAGTTCTGAGGTTCTAAAGTTTGAAAACTTATTTGACAATTAAAAGGTAACTTACGAGGCATAAGTGTCACTTATACTGCCACAAGTGCCATCATGAGTAGTAACCTAAAGACTCTGAAGATTTTCTGTCACTTATGACCCGACCCACTGAAGGGCCTGTAAGTACCACTTACGGCCTGTAAGTGGGTTCGTAAGTGACTACCAACCTAATTTTCCAAGTTCATTTTGGTTAGAATTTTTAGGGTTTTGAGGTAATCTATAAATACCCTTTTGATTGTTTTGTATTTGTTTACACACTCTTTACATTCACAAACATATATTGATTCTAAGATTCGACTTTTGATCTTGGAATATTTGGTTGATTATCAATTTGATATTTTGGGTTTTGTTCTTAAATTATTGTGAGGTTCATCTTATTCTTTCTTTTATGAATTTCTGGGATATTCTTGCAAACATGAGAGGCTAAATCACCTAACTAGGATTGTGGGAACACTAGATCTATAACGAAGTAGGAGAAGTGTGATGTATTTCTAAATTATTTTTCGGGCATGTATTGTGATATTCTTTGGTTTGTACGCTTTCTTAACTACTGCAGAAGTTAAGAACTTGCCTGTATTTGAGATCATCTTTACAAAAGTGGTTGAGATTAGTAAAAGAAGATCACGACAGTAATTTAAGGCTACCAACCCTCATTTAATAAACTTGACACCTAAAAGGAGATATAGTTGAACTGGGATCCAAGATAAGTATAAGTAATGCAACACGCTCAGACTCACAAGGTGACGAGTGAAATTAATCAAAGGCATTCACAAGACGGTTGGTGATACATATCTTATCAGATTCTAGATGAAGAGAATTGAGATAGTCAAATTGAGCACGATAAGTCTACGAAGTTAGGAAGCCAGGTGGAACACATTCCTATTATTCATCTTAGATTGATTTCAACTAAAGCAATCAAGATTTGCTACTACTTTATTATTTTCACAGCAAAATCCCCCATTTACTTTTCTGTATTTTTCTTGTTACTTTAGTAAATTCGTGAGAGATATTTAGCATATTCCCTATGGGTTCGACCCCAACCTCTATTGGGTTACTATATTTGACATCGACCCCTTTATAATTCTTAGAGGTGTAGTTTTGGGTGACATCAAATTTTGGCACCATTGTTAGAGAATACGGTTATGGATCAATTAAAGTTTTTGAGGCTATTGGGTTTTCATTTTATATTTTCCCTAGGGTGTACGCCGGTGTATGCCTAGTACTAGGATTCAAGGCAATCCCTTGATCCCACTTGATCTAGAGCAAGAAAGAACCCTACGATAGAATTTTAAGAAGGCAAAAAACGCTCATGAAACACATCATGAGGGGCTTCGAGATGATCCAATTAACTTGCCTCCCCCACCTCTGCATGTAGTTCAGGAGAGTTGGACAAATCACTCTACAGTTACTAGTGAAAGAAAATACAAGAAGGAATAATAAGGTTACCAATCGTGCTGCTTAAGAGGAGAGGCAGAGAAAAAGTAAAGCATAGAGTAAAACTCGATAGTGGTAGAAGAAAAAAAGCTCAAGTGCTCTCAGCTTATAAGTACTTGCTAGTATATGATGACCAAGAGGATGACCTAGGACATTCTGATCCTATTGAGATAGGATCTATCATACCTTATGATTTTCACCAAGAGTTAAAAGTTTTATATCATGAGTGCTATGATTTAGTTGCTCAATCTGAAGGGTCTGTTTGTTGGTTTGCTGAATGATGACAAAAATATGCACATAATATATTTTGTTGGGATCTGTACTATTTATAATATACCTGGGGTGATTCGGGAAGCTTTGAGACTCAGGTTGTTCCTATTCTCTCTAATTAGCGAAGTAACATTATTGTTAGGGGAACTACCTCATGGGCCATTACTAATTGGAATGAGTTATGGAAATAGTTTTTAGACTGATTCTTCCCTCCCATAGTTTTTAGACCGATTCTTCCCTCCCACTAGAATGTTGCAGTTGAAGGATGAGATATATAATTTTAGCCAATTGTATTTTGAACCACTATATGAAGCATGGTTGAGGTTGAAAAAGAAGTTGACGGTGGTTCCCAATCACAGTATTTCAAGGAGAAATTTCCTTGAAATATTCTATCGAGCCCTAATGTCAATTCCAAAGCTATTGTGGATACTATTATCGGTGAAACGTTCATGAGCCTGTGTTGGGAAATAGCTTCAAAAATCTTAGATAGGATCTCTCTTAGAAATGGAGAACGGTATACTCAGGAGGAAGAAAGAGGCATTGGTACATATGCTATTGGTGCTTTTAGTGAGCAGAGAATTGTTAATGATACAGGGGCTCAAGAAGTTGCCTAGCTGAGAACAGAGATTGGGTTATTTACTAAAAAATTCGCAACTATGAAATTTAAAAAAGTAAATATTATGGGCACACATGGTAAAACACCTAGGTTGTATAATTTTGATATTGAAAAAGAGGGAAGTATCTAGATAGAGAGTTAGTGGGTTTTCAAGCCAAGGTCCAAGGTTCTACTCAAGACACTTGGAACACGAGGTAAGGGAATTAAGTGATAACGTTCAAATTACACTCTTGAATGGGTGTAAGCGATCATTGTCAATATAAAACCCAACTAGGTTGGGGTCGAATCCCACAGGGAATAGGGTGTGAACTTTGATTTGTTTACGAAACGCTTTACTGATAGTTTACTGCTTCCAAAAGATGGGGGTTTAAGTTTCACAGAAAGTCAAATGTCACTTTCAATACTTCAGTTTTTGTAATCAAGATAAATGGGAAACCAGAGTTATATTCACCATGGATTTTGGGAGTTGACAGATACTAGGTAATGATTGGGATTCTTGAAGTACGTAGAACAGCAGACTATCCTTGACTATGATACTTTCTGACTTATCTCTCAACCTCACCAGACAATTTATTATCTAATTCTCTCAAACTTAGATAACTTATCTATTTCCAAAAGGATGTTATCTCAGGTAGATTAATCCATTTATGGCATCAATCATTAAACAGAAGGTTGGTAGCTTCTGAGTCGCTGTTGATAATTCACGACCTCTAGTTTATTTCTCTGTTAGAAGCAAATAAAGCCTAAGGCATAATATAATGTTTGCGACCACTATATTTCAGTTAAAACAATCGAATTTCAAGATGTTCTACTACTCTTTGAAATCGTTAAACACCTAGCATCATATCAAACCCTAATCCATGGATCCCATAACTCCGGCTAATGGAATTAGCCGCTCATGATTTGATGAACGAAATAACAAGTTAAATTCATGATGATAAGGATCAACTTACGAATGGATGAAAAACAACAAGTCATTCCTTCAATTTAATCATAAGGTGGAAGACCAAAAATAGTTGATAAGAAACAAGAAGAATAATTGATGAAAGAGAGCAATGTACATCCCTCTTTTCTCAGAGTTAATGTCTCCTAGATAATGACCAATCCTCCCCCTTAAAAACCCTAAAACAAGTCCTTAAATAGTCAACCCTACTTAAGAAAACAAAATAAAAGTTTCAGTTTTCTCTTTAAATTAGACGACGATGCTTTTGATGGCGCGTCAGAAACCTGATGATGTGTGCGAGATATCGTTAAAGATTCCAGTGAATTGTTATCTTTTGACTCTTCAAATGGTAATCCTGATGGTGTGTCAAAGATCTTGACGGTGCTTGCAAACTGGCATAACACTTCACTGGAAATCAGCATACTCTACCCTCTGGTTGATGGCGATTTTGACGAGATGTCAAATATTTGACGGCCCTTCTGAATCATCATCACAGTTCATCTAATCTTCTCAGGTTTTGTCTAATCTTGACGATGACTTTGACAGCCTGTCCCATGTATGATGACGCTTCAAAATGATCGTCAGATACATTTCAGCTTATTTCCACTAGATTTCAACTGTTTTATTCTTCTTTCCTTTAGTTTTCTCCTCGATCACTTGTATCTGCGTTAACACACAAAAATGATCAAAAACAACAAAATTTTCTTAAGACTTCACAATTATTTAGAGTTAAAAGCTTCAAATGTGTTAACATCGGCTCACACATCAACACCCTCAACTTAAACAATTGCTTGTCCTCAAGCAACCAAAACATAACTAGGAGTAAACAAAGTACAATTCGGCAGCTAACTACTCTTATCAGTTCAGAATAGATGCACCATCTCCATGATTAATCAAAATAAAATCAACTATGTCTAATATTTGAAAACAATCATGTAACTTAGAAGCATCTAGATATGGCAAAAATCTCAGTAATAACAACCTAGCACATACCCAAATTATATTTTTCGAACAAAGTAGTTAATAGCAACATACCTGGTGTGCCCTCACAATAAAGAAATCCCTTTTTCACTTAGATTTACATGTATTAACATAGGGATGAACGTAAGACTCACTGTTAGAATGAAGTTCCAACATTGCACATCAAATGCCATAGGCTTGCCCTTATAGTCAGTACCGAAGTCTTCAGATAAGTTAGTTAGGATCACTATAGGGCTTTTCTAAGCTTGTAATGTAGGCTAGGGGCTGGTATGACATTCAAGGGTATTTCATAGTGACTACACCTCTTTGGCACTACATTAACTCATGGGGTTTCAACTTTTGACCTTCTTTTCTTCCCTCTTTTATTTGTCAAGTATTCTCAAGATGGGTGTTGTCTGTTCACGCATTAGACCAAATTTTTTAGTTTTCTCTTTTCTATTTGCTTTTTCTCTACACCCAACTTGTTATTTATTTTCCTTATTTTACCTCTCTTCATACTCATAATGCATCATGCTCCCCTATAGTAGCCACCCTCAACTTAGGCTATTTGCCTATGTCAAGGTGCATCATGTCCAAGGAGGACCAGGGCTAAAACAGGTTCATTATGATATAATGGGAAGGTGAAAGGTGTACAAGAAAGAATTAGGCTATTTAGGCTCAAAAAGGGATCAAGAGATATTGTTCACATTTGGATGGTCATTTAAGCTAAAATGGGTTAACATGTAAAAATGGCCTATGATCCTTTCCTAAACGCCTATCCTATGACTATGGCATGACTAACTGGGCAAGTTCTAGATTCAATGCACACTGGGAACTGAGTAAGACCTTACACACATATGGCACACAAGTATATAGCATATCACTACTCATCCGTTTCATGCATTTGTTTTCTACAGGTTATTTATTTGCCGTGCTAGTGCCACAAATAGATACACAGTGGTCCCACTAGATACACTTCACATAGTTCACAGTATATAAGACCACTGGAGAGGTACTCAAAATTCATAAAATGAGCTAACTGCCTCAAGTATTTTCACTACTCCTAATTATCGACAGAACGTGTTACAACAACAGTTTCCCTATACCCTTAACTTAAATTCAATAAATAAAAAACACCAAGGGTTAGGATATACCTGAAAACAGTTAATCCTGTGGGTCCTGGGTCTCCGACCCTGCCATCGCATCATCAGTTGTTTTTTCCCCACTCGTAGCATCTGCCTTTGCAGTAGCTGGAGCCTGGATCGATGAAGCACCTGTAGCTCTAGCTCTGATGGCTGCTTCCCATTTCTCTGTGTCAGCCAGAGACTCCAGTCTTGCCCTTTTCAAGTTCTCCTTCTCTGCCTTCTTCTTTTCTTTCTTTTTAGCCTTTCTCTCTTCTTCACTATCATACTCATCTCTTTTGCTTGTGCCTTTCTTTACCTTGTTTTTCTTCTTTTTCTTCGGGGAATCCACAGTAAGATCAAGAATAGGAATGTCTTCCTCTACATCATGCATGGCTGATCGTGTTGACACCATAATTTGGTGCTGCTGTAGCATCCCAACCTCATCCTTCACCTTGTCCAATGTAGCCCTGAAAGTAGCAAGATCAACATCTCTTATCTCTCTTGCTCGAGCATCGAATCTATTCTCAAGATCTGTCACCCATCCAGGTAAGGTCATGAAAGGTTCTAGTATAACATCGAGTGCAGCTTTGACTCTTTTGTCTATAGCAGCAGCAAATTATTTGGCGAAGGCCTGTAGTTGTACCTCGCACCAATTTGCTTGACTGGCTATCTTCCTGATATCAATCGGCTGAAATTCTGACCTAGTTGTTATTGGAGGAACTGAAGCAGTCGGCTCACTTTGAGGGACTGAACCTGCCTAAGCTGAATATGCTGGTGGCGATGGTGGTACAGTTTGAGGCTTTGCACCCCCACATCTGGTGCTGAAATAGTCTCAGTGACTAGAGGATCTACTGCACCAACTGCATCTTGATCAAGTCACAAGCCTGACTGAATTTCATTTTTGCTGATAGGGTTGTGAGTCTTCTTGGCATGTATCTCATCATCAATACCTGAAATCTCAGGTACATGATCTTCTTCACACAACCTAGTAATCAGACATGGGAATGGATATGCAGCATAGGGTCTTGCAAGTCAAATCTTGATCTCTTCCGCTATAATTTCTTCAAATTCCAAGGGGGTTTTATCTATCAAGATTGTAACCAATATTTCTCGATTATCTCCTAATATGTTATCTCCCATGGTGGGTATCAGATGAATTCGTATTAAACCCCACCAAAATCTTGCCTCTGAATTTAGAGACGCTTTGGTAATCTTTACTGCCGGATTATTCAACCACTCCCATTCCCCATCTGCTATGAGAGTCGCTAGCCACTTGTGCTAATTTTCTTGATGCTTCAACCGGGCATAGAATGTAGGTGAGGTGGCTCGTGGGACGAAGGTTGGACCATGAAGAAACCTGTTTATGGTGGGATCTGGTACATCCACCCTCACTCTATGTACTACAACTTTGGTCAGAAGAGGCTTATCTGAAGTTCTATCCCCTTCTTTGTACATATTTTCCACCATAGCTTGGTAGTTCGCGTAGAACTCCCGGACCAACGAAGGACAGTAAACACCGCTTCCCCTAGTAGTCCACTCCAAACCATACTCTTTGATTTTATGCATCAACTCAAGGCATCTGATCAACACTGTAGTGATAATCTTCTTCTCCTTTAGAATCGGACTTCTGGCACTTCGTCGATCTGTTATGTGAAGTCCATCCAAATAGATCATTTCAAGCCCCAGGTATTTTCCATCTCACATTGTTCCTAACCTCGGGGTTTTTGCATTTAACTAAATTTCCCTATACTGGATAATCCTTATCACCTTGCTGCTCCGAAGATGGTGATTTAGACTCAGTTTCTTTAGCTGCAAGCCTCTAAGAATCTTCAGTTTCTAATTCTTGTTCAGTTCTCTCAGACCCCTGCTCAGTGTGTTCTGATCCTTGTTCCTCCAAAGCTTGCTCAGATGAGGTTGTCACCTCAGTATCATCAGTATCCTCTACCTCAATAGGCTTAGGTGGAGGTGGAGTTTTTGGACTAGTCCTCTTTCTTTTCCATCTGAGCAAAGGATCCTCGTCTTCATAATCAGAGTACTCATTGATAAGTTGTTGAGTTACACTCTCTTTAGATGCTTTCTTTGGTATGGTTGGATTCTATCTCTTGCGTGCCATGCTCAGTTCTGTACGATGTAGAAGTCCTCAATTAGTACTCATAATCAAACAAGAAAAAAAGAAAGATCACCTCAGTTTAACATCAACATTGTTTTTAGTTCCCAGGTTTGACGGCCTTTCATACCTATGATGGCACTTCAAAAGCATCGTCAACCTTATCCAAAATCTACAAAATTTCTTAGCTTTTGATGGCATTTTTGAATGGCCATCACACAGGTGGAAGGCCGTGAAAATTGCCGTCAGACAACATTACAATTTCTAACTTCTTTTTACTTGATTTTTCTTCTACCATTATTCTCAATTTCAACTTAGGTCATGTTCTTTACTGAGATTTCCATGAAATTATACCGCATACCCCTATAAAACCTAGTTTTTGAAGTGGCTTGAAGCATGTTAATGGGTTCAGCTCATTCCTTTGAAACCAAGGTTTCTTGTAGTTCCTAATTGATCCAAAGAAAGATAAAGTTGAAGTTTTTCTCATAGCTAGATGTCGACACTTAGCTGATGTACTCTGAGCACCTAGACTTATGAGTGAGAGAAGAATGAGATGAGAGAAGAAGAAGATTTCTTGACTTAACTCTCAGGCTTCAACAAGGAAAGTCTTAAAATTTTTCCTTAGAAGGGATTAAATTTGAAAAAGGAAGGGAAATAACTCTCTAAGGAAAGAAAATTAAAACTAATAGGAAAATGCCTATGGTACGTGGGAATGTGAACAGATGTGACTGGGTTGGGTTAGCCCAAAATTTTTAAGTTGGGCTCAACTCCTTTGACGATATTTTTGACGGCGCGTCAGATACCTGAAGACGCTTCAAAATTATTATCAGCCTTAACAGAATAGGGCTTTGACTTGAGTATTTTGACGCTATTTCTCATGGCTTGTTATACTTGTGACATCCCATCAAAATTAACATCAATCCTCCTTAAGTTGGCTGAAACCAGTTCACCTCCTTTGTACGACTCTTAGCTACAAATATTAAAAATATAAGTGCAATAAAATTAAAACATTGGGTTGCCTCCCAAACAGCGCCTGATTTAATGTCGCGGCACGACTGGATTATCAAAACTACTCAGACTTCATCAAGATGCTATATCACTACCTCATTACCATCTTCCTGGAATACATCGACGACCAAGAAGATATTCATCTTCTCCAACTGTTTCATAGGAAGATGCATTTTAAATCTGGCCTCTCTTTTTCCATACCTAAACTTTAGCTCATTGATCTCCATATCAACCAACACTCTTCCCATGGCTAATAATGGTCTACCGAAGATGATGGGTACCTCAAAATCAACATCACAATCTAATATCATAAAGTCTGCAGGCAGAATAAAGTCATCCACCTTTACCGGCACATCGTGCAATATATCAACTGGTCGTTTCACCAACCTGTCTACCATCACAAGACGTATCGTGGTGGGGGTAGGTTCCCCCAGTCTAAGCTTCTTATAGATATCAAGGGGCATCAGATTAATACTTGCTCCTAAGTCACATAAATCTTTGGTAAACTTTATGGACCCAACTGTGCACGGTATGGTAAATGCTCCAAGGTTAAGATTTTTCTGTACTAAGGATTGTTGAGAAATAGCGCTATAGTGGTGGATGTTGTCCAGTAGCTCATAGCTTACCTTCCACTTCTTTGTTAGCAATTCCTTCATAAATTTAGCATAGTTTGGCATTTGTTCAAGTGCCTCCATCAATGGCACATTCACTATCAATTGTTTCATTATTGCCATGAACTTGCTAAATTTTTTGTTGTCTGCTTTCTTCTTCAATCTCTGAGGAAAGGGAGATGGTGGTCTTGGAATTTCTTTCAATACTATTTCCCCTTTCTTTTCGTATACTTTTTCTAAAATATCAACAAAACCATCCATCTTCTCAGACTCTACTGGATTGCTACCTTCTAATTTATCAACATTTACCTCCTTCTTTGTAGCTTTGCCCATAGAAGGAATAGATAACATCTTTTCACTCCGAGTGGTAATCTCCAAACAAGAGCCATCAGTCCGTAGGTTTTGAACCGTATCACTAGGTAAAGTACCAGCTTTTTTTTGGTTTAGAGTAGCCGATAGTTGGTTCATCTGTTGCTCTAACTGTTTAATAGAAGTAGAGTATAAGCTAATAAACTGACTGAGGGTAGAAAGTTTGCTTTCATAGTAGTTACCCCTGAGTCGTTATCTTCAACTCCCTTCAATAGCTTTTCCATTATGTCTTTCATGGATATCTTTCTAGAACTAGTCGTCACAGCATCCGACTTCCAGGAGGAATATACAAACCACTCCTATCATTATTATTTCTCTAATGTCCCTGCTCCCTATCTTTATAATCAGGCTTGTCATAGAAAGTTCAACCTTGGTTCCCTTGGATATTGCCTCGGAAACCCCCTGATTACTCACATAGTTTGCCTCAGCATCAGCACCTGTAGATACAGTACCCTAAGATTTCACAACCTTAACCATTTCAGTCTTGCTAGATAGCAAGTCCTTGGCCAGGAAGTCTATCTGTGTCTTTAAGTGGGCCATATCCTGATCTCTCTCCTCATCACTTCTATGCTGCTCTACAGTAATACCACCACCAACAGTTGGGCTAGCCACTACAGAATCCCTAGTGTGCCAAGCCCGACTCTGCTTGGTTATTCTATTCAGCATGTCAGAAGTATCTAGAAAAGAGAGGTCAATGAACAAACCACCTGCAGTATTGTCAACAATAGGCTTCATCACAGAGTTAAAAGCTCTATACAAAGTCTCCATCAAGTGCAAATCTATCATATTATGGTTCGGACATTATGCAAGTTTCTTCTTAAATCTTTCCCAGGTTTCGTGCAGTGCTTCAGTCGGAAGCTGTTTGAAGTTGCTAATTTCGTCCCTCAACTATAATCTTCTAGAGGGTGGAAAGAACCGCTATAGGAACGCATCTTTCAACTTTCTCTAGTTGGTTATAGAATCGGGCTCTAACTCATTCAACCACATTGTTGCCTCCCCAGACAGAGATAAAGGAAATAATCTCAACCTAATCGCATTTTGGCTCACTCCTGGATTGTCAAAGGATTTGAAAATGGTGATGAAGTTCACCAAATGCATGTTTGTATCATCACCAAGCAAGCCTCCAAATAACCCTTTCAGATTCAGGAGTTCGATCATGGTACTTGTTATGCTGAATTTTGTACCTGGTGCCAATGGTGGAGGAATAATAGCACCTGTTACACTAGTTCTGTCCATTCCTTCATCATCTTCATCAGCCTCATATTGCATAGGTTGTTGCCCATATATTCCTCGGACTGGACGATTTTTATTGATGTTTCGCTGCACTGGTGCAACAACTTGTTCAGCTCGCCTTGGGTTTTAAGGATTCAGTAATTCCTCATCACCGAAGTCTTTATCATCAAGGTTTTGGTGACGTGATTGTTGACCCAAATTTTGCACATTCACCTGATCCCTGGCCATAGCAACTAGTCTTTTTGCTTCTTGTTGTTCATCCATTCTTTCTATCAGTTGAGGTTCTGGATTGATTGGTAATAGTGGTTCTCTGAAACTTCTTGTGTTTTGCATAAACAACACAGTACATACAATAAACAAAAACAACAAGTAAACATAAATCAAAGAAACTTAACTATCAGTAAATTTTTGCGTACAAACTTTTAGTCTACAACCGTATTCCCCGGTAGCGGCGCCATTTTTGATAACTCTCAAATTACACTCTTGAATGGGTACAGGCGATCGTTGTCAATATAAAATCTAACTAGGTTAGGGTCGAATCCCACAGGGAATAGGGTGTGAACTTCATTTTATTTATAAAATGCTTTACTGATAGTTTACTATTTTTGAAAGATGGGGGTTTAAGTTTCACAGAAAGTCAAATGTCACTTTCAATACTTCATGTTTGTAATCAAGGTAAATGGGAAACCAGAGTTATATTCACCATGGATTTTGGGAGTTGACAGATACTAGGTAATGATTGGGATTCTTGAAGTACGTAGAACAGTAGACTATCCTTGACTAGGATACTTTTTAACTTATCTCTCGACCTCACCAAACAATTTATTATCTAATTCTCTCAAACTTAGATAACTTATGTATTTCCAAAAGGATGTTATCTCAGGTAGATTAATCCAGTTACGGCATCAATCATTAGATAGAAGATTGATAGCTTCCGAGTCCCTATTGATAATTCACGACCTCTAGTCTATTTCTCTGTTAGAAGTAAATAAAACCTAAGGCATAATCTAATGTTTGCAACCACTAGATTTCAGTTAAAACAAAAGAATTTCAAGATGTTCTACTACTCTTTAAATCCATTAAACAACTAGCATCATATTAAACCCTAATCCATGGATCCCATAACTACGGCTAATGGAATTTGCCGCTCATGATTTGATAAACGAAATAACAAGTTGAATTCATGATGACAATGATCAAATTACGAATGGATGAAAAATAACAAGTAGTTCCTTCAATTTAATCACAAGGTGGAAGACCAAAAATAGTTGATAAGAAACAAGAAGAATAATTGATGAAAGAGAGAAATTTACATCCCTCTCTTCTCAGAGTTAATGTCTCCTAGATAATGAACAATCCTCCCCCTTAAAAACCCTAAAATAAGTCCTTAAATAGTCAACCCTACTTAAGAAAACAAAATAAAAGTTTCAGTTTTCTCTTTAAATTAGACGACGATGCTTTTGACGGCGCATCAGAAACCTGATGATGTGTGCGAGATATCATTAAAGATTCCAGTGAATTGTTATCTTTTGACTCTTCAGATGGCAATACTGACGGCGTGTCAAAGATCTTAACGGTGCTTGCCAACTAGTATCACACTTCACTGGAAATCAACATACTCTGCCCTCTGGTTGACGACATTTTTGACGAGATGTCAAATATTTGATGGCCCTTCTGAACCATCATCATAGTTCATCTAATCTTCTCAGTTTCTATCTAATCTTGACGGTGAGTTTGACAGCCTGTCCCATGTATGACAGCGCTTCAAAATGATCGTCAAATATATTTCAGCTTATTTCTACCAGATTTTAACTATTTTATTCTTTTTTCCTTTGGTTTCCTCCCTGATCACTTGTATCTGCATTAACACATAAAAATGATCAAAAATAACAAAAGTTTCTTAAGACTTCACAATTATTCAGAGTTAAAAGATTCAATTGTGTTAGCATCGGCTCACACATCATTAAGGTCAGAACTATTCTGGGATAGATATAGGATCAAAGAAGAGAAAAAGATAGTGACTTGAGGTATAAGGATAATCATAAGGAGAAGAATGGTGTGTATGTTCCACTAGAGAACCGTGATACTGATTCAAGGATAGAGGAATTGCTTACTTAGTTGGTTAAGGGTTTAGAGAATCAAGAGAGTTTCCTTAAGGTAATTAAGGTAGATATTTTAAGTTTAAGCTAGAAGGTGGAATCTCATGCTACTGTGATCAAGCAACTTGAGTAATAATTTGGTCAAATATTGGCGGCCTTGAATTAGCGTCAATTGAGCACTCTTCAGAGTAATACTATATAGAATCTAAAGAATTCCAATCAATTCTAGAACATCAACAATCAGAGTGGTATAGATACCATTGATCCCTCTATGACTATAGTTTATGAGGTTTGGGATGATGTTGATGATGCACCTGAAGCGAAATCTAAATATTTGGTGACTAGTGTTGAGTTCTCATAAAAATTAATGGGTATAGTAAAATGAGAAAAGAAGGATAAAGGTAAGGGTAAGGAGGACCAAGCAGTCTTAAATCCTATTCCATGACCTCTCCTCCTTTTCCTCAAATATTGAAACAATAAAAGAAAGAAGGAAAGTATAAGAAGTTTATTGCTATACTGAAGGAGTTGAGTATAAACATCTCTCTTTTTAAAGCTCTTTAGAAAATTCTTGGATATACAAAATTTATGAAGGTTTTGGTGACATAAAACAGAACTATCAGTTATAAGGATATTGATGGTTTGCATCATTGTAGTGCAATACATCTCAATCACTTGTGCAAAAGAAAGGTGACCCCGGTGCCTTCACAATTCCTTGTATGATTGGTTCATCTAGATTAGCCAGATCTTTGTATGACTTAGGTACAAGAATTAAATTGATGCTGCTGGAAGTGTTTAAACAATTGGTCTTTAGACCTTTCAAACCAGCGATGATGGGGTTATCGATGGCAGATCATACGGTGAAAAAGGTTGTGGCCATATCGTTTGATGTTTTGGTAAAGGTGGACAACTTTATCTTTCCAGCCAACTTTGTTGTCTTGGATTATGATGTTGATTTTTAAGATGCC
This sequence comes from Capsicum annuum, assembly GCF_002878395.1. Lineage (NCBI taxonomy): Eukaryota > Viridiplantae > Streptophyta > Magnoliopsida > Solanales > Solanaceae > Capsicum > Capsicum annuum. Next base: position 149,523,263 of record NC_061120.1, on the reverse strand, counting down.
CAATATTTTGGGGAGATTTTTTTTGCTACGAGTATAACATTAGTGGATATGGAAAGAGGTGAGCTTAAGGTTAGGATGAATAATGAGAAAGTCACGTTCAATGCTCGCAGAACCATGAAGCAGTCGACTGACATGAGGGTGGTTTTGATAATAAACTATGTGGATGACCCTGGAGGCTAAGCTTTTGGCTACCTTGATGAAGTTTGAGTAATCAAGGTACCCGCACCATGTCGCGACGTTAAATCAGGTGTTGTTTTGGAGGTAGCTCAATTTATCTTGTTATTTTTGCATTTTTGATAATTTATGTTAGCATGATTGATATCATATCTTTGCATCTAAGGTTCCACAGGTATGTTACTAACTCTTTTTATTTGTAGATGCCCAATGCATCGGGGAAATATATGTCGATTTGATAGGGGTGGGGCTACTTGTTGGTCTAGATGACCTTTTGGGTTTTTTATTGTCATGTCTCTTTTCCCCAGAGTCTAATCTTAGTAGAACCGACATAATTAGGTTGTTTAGTATTTTGTGTCATGTATTTGTTATGTTTTATTTATGTTTAACTAGGAAATAGATAAAAAAACATAAAGGAAGTTGATATATTTTGATTGTGTTCAAATATTTTAAGAAAAATGATACCCCTATAAGAAGTATGTTATTGAACTATGTAACCACTATGAATTTTGTTATGGCATTAGGACATACGGACAAAATAATCATAGCTAACATTTACATGAACTGGATAAGTAGTAGCTGGTAATATAACCATGTACCGTGTGTGAAAGATGTTTACCTAGTTCTCTTTGTGTATTTAATATAGAACTTTCCCGGTTAGTCTTTCTTAGATTGTAGGATAGTTGGTTATGTAATGATCATAGGTCGTTGTTGATTTAGTCCACTCTTAGCCTAAATGACCATCCAAATATGAAAAAGTATCCTTTGATTCCTATTTTGAGCCTGCACAGATCTACTTTCTTATTTTCACCTTTCACCTTCCTAGTTTAATTATAATAAATCTGTTTTGGCCCTGGTTCCTCCTTAGACATTATGCACCACAACTCAAGCAAATCACCTAAGTTGAGGGTAGCTATCATAGCGGCGCTTGGTTAAAAATTGGGTATGAAGAAGGATTTGAATTAGAGAAAAGAAAGTAGAGTAGGGTATGGTAAAAAGAAAAAATAAAAAAAATAAAAAAAAATAAATAAAAAGTGGAAAAGAAAAATAAGAATGATTAAAAGAAACTGCACCCAACTTGAATAAGTTATAAAAGTGAAAAGGGAAGAAATAAGGGAGAAATAAAAGAAAAGTTGTGGTTGAGAAGTGGACCCCAAATATAATTGTAGTGTCAAGGAGGGTGTCACTAATTCCCAAATGTACCATACTAGCCCCAAAGCCTACATTACAAGCTGAATAAAGTCCTATAGTGATCCTAGTCTAACTGGCCAAAAAACTAAGGTAAAGATAATAAGGGCAAGCCTATGGTATTCTATGCACATTGGTTGGAACTTCTTTTATTAGTATGAGTGTCTTGATATCTTCCATGTGTTGGCATGAATATTTATATGTGAGAGTGGGACTATTTTTTAGGGTACATAGGTTGTGTTGTTAGTTGTTTATCTGTTCGACTGATGTAAATTGCGCGTCTTCTTAATTATTTGTTGCTAATGTAATGTCATAGCTTGATTTATTTGAGTTACATGTTTGAGATACATAGATCAACATAATTGTTTTTGAAAAGTTAAAAATAGAAGGGAGTGATTTTTTTGAGTTGAAATTGAATTGACTGGCATAGATGCCTTAGTTTTCTCTTACTTGAGTATCAACGTATTATTTTGTTATGTGTTTGTTGCTTGAGAACATGCAAATATTTTAAGTTGAGGGTGTTGATATTCCATGGTTTTATGGAACTTTCAATGCTTAAAATTGAAAAATATGCAAGTACTTAGGCATGTTTTGTTAGATATGATGTGTTTTTATGTTTATGTTGCAGGAAACTAGATTTTGGAGATAAAGGTAGAAAAAGAGTTGAAAACTTATAAAGGTCTTACGGTCCCACTTACGGTCCATTGGTATCACCTACGACCACTGTAAGTGTCCACATAATTGTTATAGGGCCCAAGTTCTGAGAAACTAAAAGTTGAAAATTGGTCTGACATTGACGGAGTACCACTTACGACGTGTAAGTACCACATCTGCTACCATAAGTGCCAACATAGGTATCATAGATTGAAAGTTCTAATGCTCTAAAGTTTGAAGACTTTCCTGACAATTATGAGGAGGACACTTACGTGGCGTAAGTACCACTTATGCTGCTGTAAGTGCCATTGTGGGTAGTATCCTGAAGACTTTGAAGATTGCAAGACACTTATGACCTATTAGTGGGTCTGTAAGTAACCATCGACCCTATTTTCCTTGCTTATTTTGGTTAGGATTTTTAGGGTTTTGATGTATTCTATAAATATCCTTTTGATCTTTTGGTATTAGTTTATGCACTCATTACATTCACAAACATATATTGATTCTAAGATTCGACTTTTGATCTTGGAATCCTTTATTATTGATTATTTGGTTGATTATTAATTTGAGATTTTGGATATTGTTCTAAAATTATTGTGAGATTCATCTTATGCTTTATTTTATGAATTCCATGGATATTATTGCAAACATGAGAGGCTATATCACCTAATTAGGGTTGTGGGAACCCTAGCTGAATAACAAAGTAGGAGAAGTATGATTTATTTCTAAATAAGTGGTTATGCATGTATTATGATCTTCTTCGATTTTTATTCTTTCTTAACTACTACAGAAGTTAAGAACTTGTTTGTATTCGAGATCATCTTCACAAGAGAGGTTGAGATGAGTAAAATAGGGTCACGATTGTAATTCAAGGCTATCAACCCTCGTTTAGTCAACTTGACACCCAAAAGAACATAGTTGAACTGGGATCCAAGACAAGGGTTAGCCAGGTGACACTCTAAGATTTACAAAGTGAAGAGTGAAATTCACCAAAGGCATTCACAAAATGATTGGTGATACATATCTTTCAAGATTCTATATGTAGGGCACTGAGATAGTCGAATTAAGCATGATAAGTCTACGGAGTTAGAAAGCCAGGGGAAATAATCCTAGTATTCATCTCAGATTGATTTCAAACAAAGCGATCAAGACTTGCTGCTACTATACTATTTTCACAATAAAACTCCCCATCTACTTTTCTACATTTTTTGGCTACTACCGTAGATTCTTGAGAGATATTCGGCCTCTTTCATATGGGTTTGACCCCAACCTCTATTGGGTTACTATATTTGACATCAACTGCTTTATACTTCTTAGAGGTGTAGTTTTGGGAGACATCATCATTCTAGCGAGTGATTTAGATTCCAGAGATTAGTAGTTTATTTGGCTATCATGGAATCTTTCCTAATATCACTGTCCTTTGTTGTGGGCATTATGCATTTTCTTTTAGTTTTTAGGTTGTATCCCCTTCTTGATATTCTTAGTATGTTTTGTTACACCAACTTTCAGATTCTAGGGTGTTTTCCTTTTTGAACTTATTTCTACATATGTTTAAAGTATTAGATTGGTGGATTTTAACACTATTATGCGATAGTTTCTCCTATTTTTTCTAAGTATTGGTAAGTACTTTCAGGGTTACTAGTTTTCACACCAAAGATTTGGGAGGTTTCCACTCACATCTGATTTAGTCATAAAGTTTGTCTCTATCATGATGAAAATACTCAAATATGGGGTTAAAATAATACAATTGATGTCTTACATAGCTGTTTATTCAGGTGTTGCCAAGAGAGAATTCATATCATAAGCTATTGATACATTAATTATATTTTGAGCTTAGTTGTACATGTAATGAATTGATTTCTATCTTCATATTGATTGGTTGTAAGCATTTCATCCTCATTTCACACATACATATTCTTAAGCATTTGTACTATTGAAAACATTGAATTGAAAGAAAATGAGACATTTTTAAAAAACTCTTGATCCGTGAATAACAACCGAAGAGGTTGAATGTGACCTTTTATAAAATACTTGATATGTGAACACTAGCTGGAGAGGTGATGTACAGACCCTTGAGGGTTGCACCACTTAGTCAGGGAACAGGTTCTCATAGTTAATCATATGCAATAGAACAGTAAAAACCTAGGAATCATTAGCAAGGAAACCCCCTTGCTCAAGGAAGAATAAAATACAACTTGCCCTCACAAGCTCAAAACATTCCACTATAACCAACTTCTTAATTACAGATTCGACTGTGAACCTAACTCTAGGTTCCTCTTTCTTGCAATACCTCTTTTACAAACACCTCTTGACACCTCTACCAAGATTTCTCAAAAACTGGTTAACTCTAACCAGCAACTAGCTTAGTCAACTCTACATAAGCACTTCTCTCAACAAAAGAAAACACAACTCTTATAACATGAGTAGTTCAATTACAAACTGGTATTTGACTCAAGAACACTTTTTTTATTTAAACTAACACACTCACTAAGGACTTGAGCAATATTGAAATTCTGAGTATTTCCCTTTTCTTCTGTCTTGAGCTCTCTGAAATATTTGCAATAATAATTTGATGAATAAGAATCTTTTTCCTTATGTAGATGAGTGATGATTAGGATTGAAATATCATTGGACCAAGTGTCCTAACTAGTACAAGAAGCACCTTCCAATTTTTTACACAACGGACAAAGTTGTGCAGATGCATGCCAGCTGTATTGTTACTTCGAATATCCAGGGACATGTTCCCTTGTAGTCATCTACTCACTATCAAAACTACACATAGTAATTTTCCCCATTTTTGATGATGACAAACCAACCACAAATCCTTGAGAATCAATACACATCCATTATATTTAATCAGTCTGAAGATGAATATTCCCTCTATCATCATGCTTCCACCATTATGCAACGCAGGGACCTGGTCCTCTTTTGTTATTTTGCAGAAAAAACTTTGAACATATTTACTCACCCCTGTAACTGTGAACCATTATTCATTTAGTGTATTTTCATACTTCCCCTATCATTATGCACCACATGAGCACACAACACATACACACCTGGTCCTTACATATGAAATGGTCCTTACATATGAAGTTAGTATTCCTTTTTTTTACATTATTGAACAAGATTAATAGTAAGCCAAGAGTAAATATAAGTACGGCCTAATTAACTCATGTCGACTGGGGAAACACTAACAAGAAGAATAGCTTTAAACTAGGAAAAATAAGGTAGAAGTTAGTACCGGTACAGTTACACCAAATTAACACATAAAATAAACTATCTTCAAGAGCTAACATAACAACTAAAATTAGACTGACATGGGATTAATGAGAGGACAAGGATAACAGGGCTTAGGTATAGGGAGGTTTAGGGGAAAAGGACTTAAGCAACATCTCCATTCTTGCATTTTCAGCAATATGGGTATCCAATAATTGTTTGGTGAGGACCTTCACTTCAGTATTTAATCCTTGAACTTCACAAGTTAGTTCTGCAACTTTTTCCTAAAGTTCATCAATGGCACCTGGTCAATGGCACCTGGTCCCTCAGAAGAAAACTTCTCATTCTAGAATTTTAGGTGCACTATTATAGTATTTTTTGCAGCCAACTTAATCCTTAAGTCTTCTATTTCTATTCCCATCTTCTGTTAAACAGCTAGCAACTCAGATACTTGAGACACTGATCCAGCTTTGTCCTCTATGAATTCATTCTCCATAAGAGTTGTCAGACAGAATATCTATTTGGCTTTTCTAAGTGTTCCCTTAGTTCCATCCACACCATAATGTTCAAACACCTTATTCAAGAGATATCCATATGGAATTCCAAGTTTCTTTCCTTTTTATGAATAACTTTATACATATGCTCTCTCATTAGAGCAGGAAGACTTATCAATTCAAACTTGCTCAAGGATTCAATCAAAAATAAGTCAACACTAGAGGCAACTATTCTTTTTTCAGACCTTCGCAACAAGACCTTATTGAAGAACTCAAATACCAGTTGATACTCACATTTTAGAAACTTTGTTTTCACTGTAGCTGTTGAGTTCCCTCCTACCTTTGATGCCACAATCATTGATTTAGTAGTAGGCTGTTGATTTACTACAGTTCTTACCCCTACAATAGGTATATCTAAGATTTTTCCTAGTGTTTCTTTATCTAGATTAAGAGACTTTCCCTGTACTTGTGAAATTAAACTCTAACCATCATTTGAGAATTCAATCGAGTAGTAGAATTCTCTCACCTCACCTTTAAAGACAATGGGAGTTGGTTCTTCTAGAAAGTGCAACCAACCATGATGCCTCACATACTTTACTAGTTCTACTATCTCTGGTTTTTCATAAATTTTTGGATCAAACACTCTCCCAAATAGAACCATCTGGGTTCTCAGGTTCCTAATCCTCCTTTCTCTAGATATTTATTTTTTTCTTAATTCTTTTTCTTTCTTTTGCGCTCATTACTTGGTTCTCCTTTTTCATTAGTTTTTCTCTTCTTTGTACTAGGTCCCTCAGAGTTTTTTCTTTTCTTAACTGATTTATGTTTCTTCCTCATTCCAGTAGAGCTGTCAGTCTTTAACTTAGAGGACCTGGTCCTCTCAACAACCTTGACTTCTTTTCTTTTCTCCTTATCAGCAGTATTAACTCCTAAATTTATGTCTTTCCCTTTTTCAACCTCCATAACTTCCATATTTTCTTTCTCCTCTATTACAATAGATTTTTTCATCCTTCTTCTTTTCATAGTTGAAGCTTTGTTAGCTTTCATGGCATCTCCCATCATCTTTTTTTCAGAACCTCTTATAGAATACGCTTGTCACTTTTACCTAAAACTCTACCATTTCCTTCTTTTCTCTACTTCCTCTTAGTTTCTTCATAGTCCATCTCAGAGGTACTTCATCTTCATCCTTCTCATTCTTCTTATTTGGAGGTAAAAAAACCTTTTCTCTCATTCACTTTTCTATTATCTCCTACTTCCTATTCCACTCCATCAACTGAGCTTTTCTTGGTATCATATGTAGGTAGGAGTAGATTTTCAGCTACCCAGTTCTCATTACAAGAAAGATCAACGCTTTTTGCTAAAATTTCTTCACCAAATAACTAAGCAAAAATGAGTCTTAAATCTAAGGGTGTAGGAGAATCAGGTGTTTGTAGTGTTTATGAGGATTTAGCTTTCTTGGATTTTTCAAATGACCGAGGAAATTGGAAGATTTTAGGTAGTTTTGAATTTCCTGGAGAAAAGGGAATTTCAGGGAGAGAAATTTCGTGTTCTATTGGCAACCCAAACCCTTGGTTTGTATTTTCTATCATAATTGGTTAAACATATACTTCCAAGCTAAAAGAGGGTTCAATGGAGACTGACTCGATTGTGGGTTCTAGACATTCTACAGATGATTTAGTTTGAAGAATTGACTCAAATTGTTGTTGGGGACTAGAGGTGATGTTTTTTATGGTTTCAATTCTTGAAGAATCAAGGTGTTTAATTTGGGAATGTCCAATTTGACTCTTTGGGATTTATCTATTTCAAGGTCTTTTGCTGGATTTAGAGCAGTAGTAATGTCGTTCATTTGATTATGAGTAACGGAGATGAGTTGGGACCAGTTAGGCTTGTAGATTTGGGAAGAAAATTTGGACTTAGTTGAAGAATAATTACAAGAAGGTCTGATTTAGCAATTTTATAAGGTGACCAATGTCATAAGAAGATGTTCCTTTTGAGCTAACATATCTGAACCTAATAAATGTGAATCTTTATTTTGTAAATGAACTGACTAATTATTGCAGATAAAGAAAGACACATGGCCCTTTTTAGACAACATTTTATGATTATTAAGGCATCTTGTATAGGTACTAACTTGAGATGGGACCAGGTCCCTTTTTTGGGGTGAAGTTTCAAATTTCTACTTGCCATATTTGTCCACTTCTAAAGTTGTTCCCTTGGGTGTATATCTGCAAAGGTTTGATACTGAGTTAAACAAACAAGCACCTATTTTACCAAGGATTCCTTCCTCCTAATTATAACTAAATTTTTGCAATGACACTGATTTACATGTTATTCATTCTGGTGAAGCTTCTTCTTCTAAGATGGATTACCTAGGGACCAGATCCGTTGAAATAATCTATTTTAAAATTAGACACCTCCATCTTGAAGTTTCTTGAGAGAGAGAACACAGTCATACCTTTCATTATTAAGCTATGAACCTTTTTAATCAATGAGATATTCCTGACTACAATCCCCTTCCTCAAGCTTGGAATCATGATCACAAGTTGGTTTTTGGAACCCACTTATGTTTGAGTTCCCAGTAGGAGGATAATGGTGTGACCAAATTCTTATTAACCCATGTAGGCAGTGATAGCCTCCTCTTTACCTTTTTCATAGACTTTAAGCCCTTATGATGTACATTCTCCGACTGGACATATCTCAAATAATTCATTTTAGCTCTTATCCAACTCTGGCAACTTTCCTTAGTGATCCCATCCTTTCCATAATAAGTACACATAGTATTGACAACCTTATTTGTAAAACCTTTGGCAGTCTTTCCTTACCACCCAACAGGTTGGAATTTTTATTAACAGCCCAGTCCTTTGCCATCATTAACACCTTGATTAATCAAATTAGAAAAAATATGTGAAAAAACAATCTATTTAAGAAACTCGTTCAACTCTTCCCTTAAGAGGACCAGGTCCCTCTCTAACTTTTTATTCGTCTGAAGTTCAAACATAAGGTGTTTTTTAGAATCCCTCAACCTTTCCTCAAGCTTAATTTGAAACCTTAGAGCTTCTTTCTTCCTTTTATCATCTATCTCCTTTAGATTACTCATCAACTTCAAATTTTTAGTTTTTATTTTAGTCAAAAACTCTTCTGTTTTAGAAATTTTTAAAGTTAAGGCTTGATTCTCTACTTTTTATTCTAAGTCATTCTTCTCAATAGTTAGTTCACATACAGAGTCAATCAAGACACCAGGAAGCCTTTTTATTTTTCTAGTAGTGTAATTTTCAAGATTCTCCTTAATATCAGATAGAGTTACCTCCTTTTCTTTTTCATTCTCTATGTTTTCCATAAATGCGAACAAGGAATCATAGATAATTGTACTATCTTCCACTGCTAGCATAGAAACATCTCCAGTATTTTCAACTTCACCTGAATCACTGGAAGAGTCTCCCTATGCTGCCAGAACTTGCTTTATAGCATACTCAGCTGCTGCCTTCCCTCTCGAATTTTTAGGGACCTGGTCCCTATTTCTTCCCTTGTCACCTCCTATCTTGAGATACTCTTAATAATTAAATTTGTGCATTGGAAAGTCTTTGATAAAGTGTTCAGGACTCCCACATTTGTGACACACCTCAACATTGTTTCACTTTTTACTGCTGCTTCATTTTCTTTGGAACTAGCAATTTTTCTTTATGGCTCTACAAATCCTATTTTCCAAATATGAAACAGTAGTGTCATTTTCTGATGAATAAAGTTTGGAAGCTTTTAATGCCAGGGATTTTCCCTTTTTACTATATTCTTCTTCATCCCTTGCTATTCTTGGGTTCATGAGTTTTTAAATTTCCAATCAGTTCATCCATGGTGAGGTCCTTTAAGTTTATGGCTTCAGTTATGGCATGTACTTTGCTTTCCCAGGACTTAGGAAGAACACCAAGAATTTTTCCCACTTGCTTATACAATGGAATCACTTCTACTAGGAAGTGAATCTTGTATGTATTTCTTGAATTGTTTCTCCTTCTTTCATGGTGAAGGTTTCATTCTGAGTACTAAACATATCTTCTTTAGCATCCTTCATATCTGTAGTACCTCCATGTGCGGTCCTCAAGCAATCCCATATCTCTTTGGTATTTTTACAAGCTAAGCTCCTATTATATTCATCCGGCCCTATACCATAGACTAAAAATTTCTTATCCTTGTAGTTTTTCTCAACCTTCCTTCTATCTTAATCATCACATTCTCTTCTGCTTTTTATTACCATTCTTGTTAATTCTCCTTCTTTGACTTCTTCGACTAGAAAATGAGGACCATCAATAATTATGTCCATAAGTTGACTATCTTCGCCATAATAAAGTCAAACATTCTAGTTTTCCATCACCCTAATACTTTGCATTGAATCTTGGTAGTCTAGTGGTGGATTGCGCTTCTTCCAAATTAGGTGGACCAGCTATGATAACCAAATCACTCTAGGTTTTAATCTTTTAGAGTATTCTTTCTCTGATACCAATTATAGAAACCCTTGGGGGTTGCACCACACAGTCAGGGACCAGGTCCTTAAGTCAATCATGTGCAATAAAACAATAAATGACCAAGAATCATAAAAGAGTGCAGGATATATAAAGAACAAAAGATTTAACATGGAAATCTCATTACTTAAGGGAGGAAAACCCATTGCTTGCCTTCACAAGCTTAAAATAGTCCACTATAACCAACCTCTTGATTACAGACTCGACTGTGAACCTAAATCTAGGTTCCTCCTACTTACACTACCACTATTATAAGCCTACCTTGACACCTCTGCCAAGATTCTGTCAAAAACTAGTTAACTCTAACCAGCAACTAGCTTAGGAAAGTCTACCTAAGCACTTCTCTCAACAAAACAAAAAACTACTCTTATAGCATGAGTAGTTCGATTACAAATCAGTATTTAACTTAAGAACACTTTTTATTTAAGCTCACACACTCACTAAGGACTTGAGCAATGTTGAAATTCTGAGTTTTTTTCCTTTTCTTCTCTCTTGAGCTTTTCAAAATATTTGCAAAAAACATTTGATAAAGAAGCATATTTTTTCTTTTATTGATGAGTGATCTCGTTGGACCAAGTGTCCTAAATAGTATAAGTATCACCAGCCAATTTGTTACATAAATGTAAAAAGTTGTGCAGACACATGCCAGTTGTATTGTTACTTCGAACATACGGGAACCTGGTCCCTTGTAGTCATTTTCTCATCATCAAAACTACACATAGCAGGTGACTTGAGATTTGAGGCAGTATATGGGTTTTGATCTTACCATGGGTCCTATATTGGAAGCATTGAGCCTCAGTAGGTGTATACAGAAAGTTATGTGATGACTTCAAATTAATCATTATGATCCTATCATCATTGTATTTCATTGCATATTTATTTTTCACAATTCTTTATGCATCCTTGATGTGTATTTGGTTTCCATATGAGTATTTGTATTTAGTTTCTCCTTTATTGGTCTTATATTATAAATTGTTAGAAAGAAGGTGTGAACTACCTTTTTGGAGATTTTCTATTTACAAGTGGTGTGTTCATAGGATCTTTTACTTGTATTATATTTCTCTTTTCTTAGTTGGACTATGATACCTGCTAAGTACAAGTGGATCATATTCACCCCTACCGTGCCCTTTCATTGTAGGTCCTAGCTCAAGTACGAGATGCAATGGTAGATTCGTGTTTCTTAAAGTTGACATTTGAAGTACTAGAGTTCTCTAGAGTTCAGAGCTCATTCCCGGCCTCCTCTTATCCTTATCTCATCATACTCATTTGTAGAAATGTATTTATTTATTTAGATAGTTGATTATATCTTAGATGTTATTGTACTTATGACATCAAATTTAGTGGTTTTATGAATGCTTATTTCAAACTTCTAATATATATATGTGTGTGTGTATGTATATGTTTATGTATATGTGTGAGCAACGTGACTCTATTCTAGAAGCCTTATTATTTTATTTAGTTTACACTTCAAATTTTCCATTTTGTGTACTTGGCTTATCTATCAACGCTGGGTCTCGGTAGGTGCCATCATGACCACAACTTTTGGATCATGACAAATTGGTATCAGAGTTCTAGGTTCACCGGTCTCATAAGTGTAAGGATAGGATATCTAGTAGAGTATTGTGTATCGGTACATCGACGTTCATATTTATCATCAAGAGGCTATTAAGACATCATTAGAAAAAATTTATCTAATTTGGTTCCTTAATATGTGGGTTATTCACACCCAATGTTCTAAATTTGCATACCATTTTTTTGTGTAGATAGAGAGGACTAGGTCCAAAGATGATAGAGATGCAGAGACGACAACCGATATTGGATCCCCAGTCAGAAGGTGAGGTAGAGGTCATGGTCAACCTAGAGGAAAAGGACAGACATAAGGAGCTTCCTATCACGAATCGAACCAGGGCCTGGCCGTGACAAAATGTCAAACCCAGTAGGGACCAGAGACCACCCTTATAGCCTAACCTCATGAGCACAAAAGTAACCATAAAGAATAATGTGGAAGCCAATCAAACAGTAACAAAGAAAGGAATAGATAACTCTAATGGAAACTATGAGTCAATCTACAACCAACCAACCCACACCTGCCCATAATAGCCTCTAAAACTAGGATACCAAATTGGTCGGGACATGCCCTCAATCATGACCAAAATAATCCAAAGAGATATTTTAAAATATAAGAAAAACAAACTATGAAATGATGAGTACTTCGAAGAATGAAAGCTCACCACTTCAAAGTAACTCGATAGATGTGCTAATCCACTTGACATTGCACAGGGGTAAAAGAGGTGTCTTCAGACCCTACATTATAAAACAATGTACCGTCCTAGGACGGATAGCAGGTTAAGCGCTAGCATGAAACTCAAGAAAGTGATAAAATAATGCCATCTCCAAAATTAGTCAAACCACATACACACATTCATATTTATATATATAAGGTGCCGGGATAGGGAACAATGTTTATGCATGGGATTTAAAACCATTAACCTGGACTGTGCAACTCTAACCTTCCTAAAGGACCCATGGGTTATATAGGTTCGTCTCCCCCCATCGGAAGGCCCCAGTATGTGTTAATCGCACGAACTAAATAAAAAAACAAAGAGAAATCTAAAGTCACAAAGGAAACTAGCTGTCTCAATATATAAATATATATATAAAGTGTGACTCAAACACATGGTCAAATAAAACCCCACGCCAGCAAACGTGGTTTCCAATATTGATTTATCGGGAACTTCCACCTTCCACGGTGAGATCTACAACCACCTTAAAGCCTAATTAAAACCATTAATTGACATTCCCATCCACTTACCATGGAGCCTTTAAATTAGGCATTTGCCATTGGTATTGTCATACCAAATAATTATGCTTGAAAGACAATTTCATTATGCCAAACCAAACCAATTATCCAAATGACTCCATAGTTTCCAATTTAAAATCAATCCAACGCCACCTAGGCCTTACATAATCAATTTATGCTCCTTTAACCTTGTATAAGATACAAGGTTCCAAAAGTGAAGTAATTTCTATATATATCCATGTTTAAAAACCAATTTCACAAATTAGGTTGAGGTTAAAGCTAATTTCAAACCGTTAAACCATAAAATTTTGGGAAACCCTTGTTCCCAATTCCAATTCCCAGACCCATGAATTTAATTAGTTCAAAATCATGAAAATAAAGAATAAATAATCTATTCAAAACCATGGGAATTCAATCATGTAATAATCATTCCAACCCCCTCTACCCATATTCAAAACCCAATAATTAAATAACATAGATAAAAATTAAATACATGCTTTTATATAAAATCAATGTAGGGAAGATCTAAATACCTTAATTGAATATAAATCGTCTGAAAATAGCAAGGAAAGAAGCCCTAAGCTTGAACCCTAACCTTACTACCTTTGAACCTTAGTTTTGGAATGAAGAATGACCCTTTTTGAGAGAATATAGAAGTTTTAATGTTTAGAAAATGGTTAATAGAAATTGGATGAGTTATAGGATGTAAAAGGACAAAAATAACCTTAATACACTTTTAAAATGAAGTCCCATCGATAAACGGAGGGAGGTTTACGGCGCAAATCCCAAAGTGAACCCCTAGGTCTGCAGAGCGATGCTCAACCCGGAGCCTTAGCTTTGTGGCATAAAGCTCAATACAAAGCTGATGTAGTGAGCCTTCATGTACTCTATCACAGCATGAAGCCAAATTAAACCTACCATTTCTCATCGCACAAACACGTTTTGGTTCAAAATCTTCCCCCAATGCACCTAAACTCTTTCCAAAGTGTTTCACGCTCAAGATAGGGGTTATGTTGTCTCGTTTAAGCTAGATTTTAGATGTCATAACACCGAAGGTATTACATTACCCCTTACCCCCTAGGATCATTTGTTCTTGAATGAGCGATTAGGATTTCCATAACACGATATATGGAAAAACACAAAAAGGACATATAGACAACTCAAAATGCGACATATTTCGAGTAAGTTCAGTTGGGAGTAGGATTTAGCACCGAACGAGTGCAGGGATGATGGCTTCCCTGTCAGATAGGTAGAGTTGTTATTAGAAGATCCACATAGCCAGTATTAGTACCCATGGCACGGTACTAATATCCCTCTAACTGGGGTTATAGGTTGGACCTCGATTAGCTTAGATTGGGGTATGTCAGTTAGATGATAGCTCCCACAGTCTTAGTCTAGTAATCACCTCATTAATTTAGTTTCAGTTGCATGACCATAGCAAATAGATATCAGTTATTCAGTTATTAGATTTAAGTATTTCAGTTTATAGATTATACTCAGAACATATTTTATGCTTGGTCACGCATCCTTAGTATTTATAAATTTCATGTATTCTATTCAGTATGTCATGCTATACATTTTTAGACAGTTATTACTCATGTTCATGAAACCATGCATAACATCCTACCTCATTTGGCATACCAGTACATTCAAAGTACTGATCGTATACTATTTTCTTTGCGCTATGATGTATCATATCATAGGTTCAGACAGTTCCCGTTTCGTGCATAGACCTTCTAGATTATCAGTCGTAGTAGTGGTGAGTCCTCATATTTTGAGGACAGATTATATTTACATTCATATTTCAGTTCAATAGTTAGTTGGAGATAGTTAGGGCCTGTCCCATAAACTCTCATTTAGACAGTTTAGAGGCTTTCAGATATTTCAGACAATTAGTCAGTTCCTAAATTTTAGTAGTAATTGTTAGATGTTTTATCAGTATTATTAATTTTTTTTACAAATTTTATCAAATTTATTACTTAAAACCTAATGGTATTCCTCATTTAAATTCTATATTTGATTTTTTGTTATTAGTTTTACTTAGTGCTCATAGCAGGTACCAGCTCATGGGTTAACTTGTGGTCCCTTGGGACTATAAGCGCCATGTGGTGCCTAGGGTGTACTCTCAGGGTATTACAGATTAGGACCTTATTAGCTCCAGTAGCCATCTTTGCTGAAGGACACTCTCGTTATATATGACTAAGCTAGCCATAATTATAACACTAATTCCTCTTCTCCTCATAATAACCATGCTAAAGTTGCCCATAAAAATGGTAAGGAGGATAAGGTGGGGCTGGCTGAGTACCACTAGCCTGAGACTAGGCACCCTATATCTTAGGACCACTACTAAACTGTAAATAATGATCACCCAAAAGCTTCGAATAAGGAGCAATGGTAGACAAATACGAATTACTCTAGTTTTTCTTCTTGGTCTACTGTCTACCATCTGTCTCACTATTCTGCTGACCCCCATCCTACTTTGAATACCTAAATTTCTTATTCTGCCTCTCTCTAATCTCTGTCTCTATTTTTTTAATCCTTAACCTGTTGTATTTAAGCTACGAGTCTTGAGATATCCATATCATTGTTCAACATCACAGCCTTACACTTCAATATAAAGTCATGAGACAAACTAGAAGCAAACTTCCTCATCTTAGATCTCTGGCTAGACACCAACTCAGGAGCATATCGGGCCAACTGCTGAAATTTTAGTGAATACTCCTTCACACTCATCTTCCCCTGCTTCAGATTAACAAACTCCTCAGCCTTAGCTTCCCTCAACTCCTAAGAAAAGAAATGATCAACAAAAGCCCCTGAGTAATTATCCCACACCACCCACTCAGTATCATCACCCCTCGACAGCTCCTACTCTTATGCCACTAATAAGTTATATCTTTCAACTGATACACAAAAAACTCCACATCCTCTATATCAGTAGCATGTATCACTCTGAAAATTTTTTCCATCTCATTAATAAATCCCTGTGAATCCTCCTCAACCTTAGAGCCTGTAAAGGTTGGGGGATTCAACTTCATGAACTAGCCAAACTGAGTGACCTTAGATGAAGGAGAAATAGAACCAACATGATCTAACTGTTAAAACTGAGATGTCACCAATAAAGTAAGAAAATAAATAGACCGACAGAATTCTACATTAGAGATGTCTCCCTGAGGTGGCAGATCGTAAGCATCACCACCACGAGATGCCTAAAGAGAGCTAGTAGGTATAGGTGAAACTTCATGTGGGGTGGCATAATTAAGAGCAGGGACCCTAGACTAGGTTTGCACTCCATACATAGGGCAAGTCCCCTCCACATTATCCTTAGGTAGGACAGAGTTCCCAATAGAGTTTCTACGAACATCAAATCTTCAGGGAGGCATGACCTAAAATGTGAGGAAGTCAAGAGTAAGAGAAGTTTTATAATGCGACTCTACAGCTCGAATATAGAACACAAGAAAGGAAAACATTCCTAAATGCCTTGTATCCTCCTCTTTATAAGTGTAGTGCGCTACACACCCATAAAAATGACTCTACTCGACATTGTTTTGTGAACACCTAATGACTCTAAATCATGATCTAATACCAAGCTTATCACAACCCAAACTAGGGCCTAGCTGTGATGTGTATCTAAGCCCACTATGGACCCGAGACCACCCCATCTCCTAACTTTATGAGCATAAATATAGCCATAAAGAGTAATATAAAATCCAATTAAATAGTAATAAATAAAATAGATAACTCCAATGGAAACTAAGAGTCAATCAACAACCAACCAACCTACACCTGTCCACAATAGCATCTAAAACTAGGATACCAAATTAGTCGGGACATGCCCCTGACCATGACCAAAAGAATCTAAAAAGATAGTCTAAAATATAAGCAAAAACAAACCATAAAAAGATGAGTCTTCTGGAGAATTCAAGCTCACCACTTCAAAGAAACTCAACAGATATGCTAATCCACCTAACGCTGCATAGGGGAAAAAGGTGTCTTCAGACCTATATTATGAAACAATGTAGCATCCTAGGATGGTTAAAGGGTAAGTACTAGCATGTAACTCAGGAAAGTGATAAAATAATGCCATGTCCATAATTAGTCAAACCATATACATATATTTATTTTTATATATAAAATATGTCGAGATAGGAAATAATGTTTAAGAATGGGATTTAAACCATTAACCTAGACTGTACAGCTCTAATCTTTCTAAAAAAGCCATGGTCTATATGGGTTTGGATCCTCCCACCGGAAAGGTTAGCCATATGAACCGGATAAATAAAATTAGGAAAAGATAAAGCCCCCAAACAAACTAGCCATCCTAGTATCTATATATATATCAAGTCTAACTTAAACACATAGTCATATAGTCCCACACACCGGTAAATGTGGTTTCCAGTAATGGTCCCCCGGGGAACTCCACATTCCACAGCGATGCACACAACCCTCTTTAAGCCTAGTAAAACCATTTACATACATTACTATTCATTTACCAAGAAGTCTTTAAATTAGGAAATTACCATTGGTATTGTCATACTAAATAATTATGCTTGCAAGCCAATGTCATTATGCCAAACCAAACCAATTAGCCAAATGACTCCAAAGTTTCCAATTTAAAACCAATCCATGGACACCTATGCCTTTCAAAATCAATTTATTTTCCTTTAACCTTTTATGCAATGCAAAGTTTCAAAAGTGAAGTTATTTCTATATATATCCATGTTTCAAAACCAATTTCACAAGTTGGGTTGAGGTTAAAGACAATTTCAAACTATTAAACCATAATATTTGGGAAAACCCATGTTCCCCATTCTAATTTGTACACCCATGAATTTAATTAGTTTAAAATCATAAAAATAAAGCATAAATAATCAATTCAAAACCATGGGAAATAAATAATTAATAACTATTCCAAACCCCTCAACCCATATTCAAAAGCCAATAATTAAATCACATAGATAACATTTAAACATTCTTTTACATAAAATCAATGTTGGGAAGACATACATGCCTTAACTGAAGAGAAACCCTTTGAAAATAGCAAGGAAAGAAGCCCCAAGCTTGAACCCTAACCTCACTACCTTTCAACCTTAATTTTGGAATAAAGAATGACCTTTTTGAGATAATATAGAAGTTTTAACGTTTAGAAATGGGTTATATAGATCTTGGATTGGTTATAGGATGTAAAAAGACAAAAATAACCTTGATGCATTTTAAACAAAGTCCTATAGAGAAAAGGAGGGAAGTTCATAGGGCAAATCCCAAAGCAAACCCCCAGGTCAGTGGCATGATGCTCAGCATGGAGCCTCAGCTTCACGATGTAATTCCCAGCACAAGCTAAGGAAGTGAGTATTTGAGGTCACCAATACTGCACGAATCCACAGCAAACCACCCCCTTTGCTACACATAACCTCTTTTTGGTTTCTAGCCTTCCCCTAATGCACCCATACTCTTCCCAAAGTGTTTCATGCTCAAGATAGGGGTTATGTAAGATCTTTTAAGATAGTTTTTGGACCCTATAACATCATGGGTGTTACATTTTCTTAGTTAAGGGACAAGTTAGGAAGGCCTTTTTTAAGACTGAGGTTGAGTAGGTTGAGGGTGACTATCAGTTAGAAGTTGTAGGGCTAGATCAGATAGTACAGGATTTGGTTGATACCCAGTTTTATAGGATATATAATAATTCATCTCTTGAGTCATTTGAATTGTGTTCCTTTGAGTGTACCAACAATACCTTATACTTTGAGTGGTGTTTTGCTGTAAGTACCGACTTCTGCTTATGGTATTCTGACTTTGTGGCCATATCTATCTTTTGTGGTATCCCCGTATATGGATTTACTCTCTACTAGAATTATTTCCCACAATTGATTTAGTTCCTTTAATGTCTTTAGATGATCATAATAAGTTTGAAAGCTTTATTGGCTTGGCTAATTCCAAGTATAGTAGTGCGATTATAAAGGACAGATATGAGATTTTGATTGATAATCAGGAGAGGTTGCATAACATCAGATCCTTTGAGTCTCATGGCCTAGCTTATACAACCTATCAATTAAATGATATAGCCAAACAATGTTGGAGGTTTCTCTCTAGTTGTAAACTATTGGGTTTGCTTGCTATGATATGGAGCTAGTTTTTTTAGGGTTTTCTAGAAAGGTTCATGCATTACAAATTGAGGGATCAGATGAGAGATGAGTTTATAACCTCAAGTAGGGCTCTATTTCTATTACTGATTATGAGGCACATTTCATGCTTTATCCAAATATTCAGTCACCAACATCTTCACTGAGTCAGAGAGGATTAGGATGTTTGTCAAGGGATTGGAGGGTCTGTATCAGTTGGCTACAACACGGATGCTAGTTTCAGGAACGTTTTTTAAAGTACTGTATAGCATTCTAATTTGATTGAGTCGATTACCTAAGATACTCAAGGAGGCACCAAAAATGTAGGCCTGTAGGGTGAGTTTTGTGAGCATGCTTCCTAAAGTAGGGATTTATCTGGTAGTGGTTCCAATGGTTGTTATTGTAGGACTGTATAGGTATCTTTATGAGTATTAGATGATAGTCCTTTGGTTTCTATGACCTTATTTAGTTAGGTATCAGTTCATGACAGTGGAGGTGTGAGTTTTAGTTTATCAGGCCAGAGCGATCATCCTAGTTCTTTTGGGCATCTACATATTAAGTCAGGTAGTAGTGGGTGTTATGTATGTTATGAGGTTGGACATTTATTGAAGGACTATCCTCGGTGTGTGTTTGGTCCTACCTATTAGGGTTCTCAACTTCAGATTTACCCTACTCTTATTATTGCAGTCAGGGGCGGTTAAGAGAGTAGGTACATATGGTAGTAAAGGTGCTCGAGGTATATCTAAGAGAGCTCATGGTGATAGATTTGGTTTCTCTTAGTCTTAAATAATATTTAGTCAGTATTATGATACACCTGTGATACCCAATGTAGAGACCTCTGATGCAGTTATAACAAGCATCATCTCAGTTTGCTACTGATTTACTTCCATGTTCTTTCACCCTGGGTCTAGATTCTCCTAGTTGTCTATATATTTTCTACTAGTTTTGACGTTGCATATAATTCCTTTGTTGCCTCACTTCATGTTTCTACCCCATAGGAGGTTCTTTAGTAGTGGATTAGGTGTACCAATCTTATGTTGTTACCTTTGTGGGGCATGAGACCTGGGTAGACCTTATTATCTTAGATATGGATGATTTTGGTGTTATCTTTGATATGAATTGGTTATCTTCCTATCATGCTATTTTGGACTGTTATGATAAGATCGTGACTCTGACTACTCTAGGTGTACCAAGGTTAGATTGGAAGGTTACTCTTAATTTGGGTTTAAAGGAAGTTATATATTTTATATGTACTCATTGTATGTTAGATAAAGAATGCAAATATCTCTTGGATTTTATTCAAGCTAATAGTGTTTCTTCACTACCTTCTTTGGTTCTAGTTAGAGATGTTAAAGAATTTTAGGGCCTGTTTCCTACAAATTTTCTTAGTATGCTTTCAGATCATGATATGGTTTTTTCTATTAGTGTTGAGCCAGGTGACAAGCCTATTTCTATTCCTCCCGATAGGATTGTCCTAGATGAGATTAAGTAATTAAATGAGTAGTTATAGGATTTGTTGAGTAAGTGTTTCATTAAACCTAGTGTATCCTCGTGGGGTGCTCATATCTTGTTTTTAGAGAAGAACGATGGCTCTATGTGTATATATATTGACTACCCATAGTTGATCAAGGAGACCATCAAGATAAGTGTCCTCTTCCTTGCATTGATGATTTATTTGACCACCTTTAGGGTGCTCTGGTATGTTTAATGATTGGCTTGAGATCCGAGTATCACCATTTGAGGATTAGAGCTTCGGATGTTCAGAAGACACATTTTCAGACTTAATATAGTCATTATAAGTTTTTATTCTATGTAAATTGGGTTGAGTAATGCCCCTGAAGCAATCATAGAGTTGATGAATTGGGTATTTTGATCATATGACTCTTTTGTGATTATATTTATAGATGATATCTTAGTTTATTCCAAAAATGAGGTTGATCGTGTAAAACACTTGAGAACTGTACTTTAGATATTGTGTGATGAGAACTTATATGCTAAATTCTCCATGTGTGATTTTTGGTTAGATTTTATTTCTTTCTTGGGTTTGTGGTGACCAAGTAATGCATTATGGTTGATCCGGCTAAGACAACAATGATTTATGATTAGGCTAGACCTACTTCTCCTACTAAGATTTGGAGTTTTATCGATTTAGTAGGTAATTACCAGTATTTTGTAAAGGGTTTCTCTATTACTATAGCTCTTGATAATGCCCAAGCTACACCTTAAATCTGAAGATAATGCGATCGATGTCAAATATAGTAACCTAACAAAGGTCAGGGTCGAATCCCAAGGGAATACGTGGAATTGTGTCTCTTAACTACTGTAATCAACGGGAAGAATTGGAAAAGTAAATGGGGGAATTGTAGTGGCAATATAGAACAAGTAACAACTATCTACTCTAGTTGTAATCAGTCGTAGATGAACACTAGGATTGAGTTACCCCTGGCTTCTCAACTCAGTAGGTTTATCCTGCTTTATTGAACCAACCCTATACCTTACATATAGAATTTGATAAGTTAAGTACCATCAACTATCTTTTGGACTAGTTGATATATTTTAACCCTTACTTTTTTATTGTCAGGATATTACCTTACTAACATTATCCTAGATCCCAGTTAACTATTACCTTTTAGGTCTCTAGTTATTATATGATAGTTAACGATCTTACTTAGATAATACCTATTAGCATGGATTGACGGTTGATATTCAAATTACTATTGTAATTATCTTTTCCTAGTCACTACTCCTCTTTTTGAGTAAGTAGCAATAATCTAGGTGGGATCCCAATATTTTCAATCGCTAACACATCTACTAAGCTGAAGATGATACAATACATGCTTGGGTATTGGTTCAAAAAAACATAGCCCTTCCCATACTTCTTCAATCTGCAAGGATTTCCACAATCCTAGCTAAGTGTTTTAGTCATTCAAGCTTGTGAAATAATCAACAATATTCATAATTGAAAGCATTATATCAAATTGCAATAATCACAACTGAAAACCCAAAACCTCAACTGAATTAATAGCCAAAATTAATACAAAATAATTCTTAGACCAAATTTAGATCTCAAAATTATAATATATGTTTGTGAGTATAAGGGGTACGTAACCTTATTAAAAAAACACATAAAGGGTACCTATACTACATGAGGAAACCCTAAAAATCAAAGCCTGAATGAAAAAGGAAAAATGGAGTCAGTGACTACTTACTTGGGCCACATATGCCCCGTATGTACTACATACAGTCCGTAAGTGGACCCAGGTAAGTCCATAAAGTTTTCTTGCAGCTTTGCACTCTCTGGTTCTTGACTTTTGGTACTTACCTTTGACACTTTTGATTCGTAAGTACAACAGATGGTCCACAAGTAGACCCAAGTAAGTGCTAGAGTCCTCAAATTCATGCAACAAAGTCTCAGGACTTTAATTTTTCGAACATATTTTGGTCACATACGCCAGGTAAGTGCTGTATACACCCAAAAATGCTCAAGTAAGTAGCCAAAACTCCATTTTTCATCTTTCTCTTGAATTTAGCATCAAAAACCTAATTTCCTACAAAACATACCCAAAGCACATCATATCTACCAGAACACCCTTAGAATCATGCATATTTTCATAGTTTTAAGTATCAAAAGTGTTATAAATTCATAGCACATCGAAACCTCAACTTAAAATATTGCATGTCCTCAGGCAACAAAACAAAGACAAAACAAGATGCTTAACTAGGAAAATCTAAGATATACAAGGCAGTCAATCATCATCTTAAGTTCAAATTCATTATCCCCTCCTATACCACAAGTGAAAACAAACTATGTGTCGATATGAAGCACAAGAGTATAACACAAAGGAATCAAGTTATGGAAATTGTATTAGCAGCAGACAACCATGCATATATACAAGTCATACTTACCCAAATAAGTATACAACTTAGCAATATAGTCCATGTGCCTTCAAATCAAAAGAAGTCCCGTTCACTCATATATGAAATTAAGCATGTCAATGTAGGTACGGTCAAGAGATGCTTACACTCAGAATGAAGTCCCAATTAATGCATGTCAAATACAATAGGCTTGTCCTTATTTTCTACACCATAATTTTAGAAAGTCAAGTCAGGATCACTATAGGACTTTTCTCAGCTTATAATATGGGCTTGAGAGGTTGGTATGGTACATATAGATATCAAGTGACTAATCCCCCTTGGCACTATAACTTTGGGGTCTCACTTATTAACCATTTTTCACTTTATGTCCACTCTTATTTCTCCCTTGTTATTATAAAGCACATTTAGGTTGGTTGTGGTTTCTTTATTCTTTTTTTTTGGACTTTTTCATATTTTTCTTTATTTTTCTACCACACCCAGCCTTACTTTCTTTTTCTCTTATTTTATCCTTATTCATACCCATTTTACATCACACAACTCTATAATAGCGACCCTCAACTAAGGCGATTTGCTTGAGTTGAGGTGCACAATGTTCATGTAGGACCAAGCCTAAAATAGGTTTGTTGTAACACAATTGGGAAGGTAAAAGGTGAAAATAAAGAAATAGGCTATAAGACTCAAAACAGGGATCAAGGGATACAATTTCACAATTGGAAGGTCATTTAGGCTAAAAGTGGACTACAATTTAAAAATTCCCTATGATACTTCCTTAACCAACTATCCTACAACCTATGCAAGACCAACCGGGAAAGTTCTGGATTTAACAAACAAAGAAAACTATGATAGTATCTTACACTCACATGGAATAGGACTTATATGACAAAGCTAAAACCTATCCGATTTATGCAATTGTTATCTATAGTTATTGTGTCCCTAATTCTAATTCCATAAAAAGATTCATGAAGGTCACACATATATATATCACACACAGTTCAAAAACGATGTTTGAAGGGGTATTATTTTTTTCAAAAGTCAAAATTAAAACATGTCAACTACCCTAAACACTCAAAATTCACTAAGTTACACAACAAAACATATCACAATACAAAATAAAACATATCACGAAATAAATTTAAACTTAGACATGACAGTTCTGACACCATACCGTAGTCGGCAGGAAAAGAAACAAGACAACTAAAACTCTCGGCAGCTATGGTTTTCCCCACCCCAAACTAAAAGACTATGCATTGTCCTCAATGCACAAAAATAAAGTAAAACAAAGAAAAGTGTGAACATACCTAGGGCATACTAATTGTCTGGGTCATCGACATCCCCAGATGGGGGTATATCTAATGGTAGAGGTGGTGGTGGTAGCAGTATACTACTAGAGGAGGCACTGATGAGTGTCAAATTTTTCACTCATCTATATCCAAATTTGTGCACACTATGATGAAATAAATGTTTATATGAGGTTATTCATTAGTGAAATGCATTAATTCCTGAGGTCTATATATTTGTAGGTAATCAAATGGAAAGGAGTCAAAAAGAAGCAAAAACGATAAGCAAAAGATCAAAATGCTAGCATGAGCTGAAAATCAAAACCAGGGATCGACCCAAAGGAACTATGCTCACGACCCTCAGGTCGCAATTGTGATCTAGATCCAAGTCAAGCCTTGACAATCGTGATGGAATCACCGCGATTGCATGAGTCATGAATGCTATCAACTAAGGGAAATTGTGATAGGATAGGAATTTCTCAAGGGCAAAATTGTAAATTCATAGGGCTAAAGCTCGAGTCTCAAAAGTACAAAACCTTACACAATTAGGGCATATTGTAACTAATTTTCAATTTTTTGGAGAGGAAAACTATTCCAATTTAGGAAAGAACAACTGTAATACCTTCTCAAGATAGTTTTAGTTGAATTTCTGATTGAAGTATGGATTACTCTTGCTTTGTTTTGCAATGGAAGCATTGAATGTTAACTTGGGTATTTCTCTTTTCACCAATCTCATGAGTAGCTAAATTTCCATCTTGGGGTTATGCTTGAATAAGGCTTAAATATATATGGGTGTTGATTGTTAGCTTATATTAATAGTTATGGTGTTGGCTTTTACAATTACTCTATGTTTTAATTGATAGTTGTTGGTGAAAACCTCAATTGCTTTGGATCCTATGTCATCCTTGAAAGAGAGATGTGGGTGATGAGTATTTGAGAACAACAAATTGATTTTAGCTTCTTCTTTAGCATTGTCTTAGAAATAAGGATGTTATGTAGATTTTCTAGGTTCATAAGCATCATCCTAGAAATAGGGATGCTAATTTTAGGTATTGGGTTGATGATTTTACCACACTCATAGGGTATTCGAAAGAATCCATGAGTGAAATTTTAGTGCTTTGTTGAAAGACTAGCACTAAAACCCCAAAACCTAGACTACCCAAGACTCACTAACTAAAATTGGGATTACCTATTGATTACCCATACACGAATTACCCCTAGGATTGCATAACCCCAAGAACTCTATCTATTCGTTTTACTCATTACTTGTTTGCTCTTACATTAGTGTTGTAGTGTGTTTTCTCTCAACAAAAGTTCTAATTAATAACCCCCCCCCCCCCCCCCCAAATTTAATTTTATGGTTTATTTTAGTTTTACATTATGGGTTTACTCCTAATTAACTCTCAAAATACATATGTTTGGAAAACTAGTTTGCACTCCTTGTGCATACAACCCCAACTCTTATTGGGTTTATATTGACGATGACCATCTTGCATCATAATAATGGTATAGGTTGAGCGTTATAAAAAATGGCACCGTTGTTAGTGAGAAAAACTTATTTTTCCTTGTGTGGTGTTTTTAGTAACTTTGGGTTCACCCATTGTGTCTTTACTTTCATTGTTTGTTGTTTTTGTTCAGTTAGGTAATTTTTATTTGATGGTAACCTCGAGGATGAGGATCATATTCATGATGCGGGGTGTGCTAGCTCCATCCTCATTCCATCAAATAAATAAAATAGAGTATTTCTTGTGACGAGCGTAACACTCCATATGTTACAAATGAAGGGCCTATTCGAGGGTCAAGCACACGAAGATCCAAACCCACATTTAAAGAATTTTGTTGAGGTGTGGGCCTCATTTGACATTTCTTATATCACATAAGAGTATATTTGGTTATGACTTTTCTTATTCTCTCTAACAAGCGAAGCGGTGTTGTGGTTGATGTCTCTACCCACATGATCTATCACATCTTGGTCGAGCTTATAGATACCATCTTGGATTGATATTTCCCTCTAACAAAGATGTTGAAATTATGGGATGATCATAAATTTTCCTCAACTCAATGGAGAGCCCTTTTATAAAGTATGGGAAAGGTTTAATGACAAGCATATGCAATGCCCTAACCACAAAATGCCATAGAATATGCTTTTCAAAATATTTTATTGTGTGTTAGACCAATTGAATAAGACTGTGGTTGACAATACATCTGGTGGATCTATTATAAAATTACCATACGGAGTGGCTTCGACTTTGTTTGAGCAAATCACAAAGAAAAATAAAAGGTGGCATACAAGGAACACCAAAGTAGTTGTGGGTTCCCCCACCACCTCAATTGTGAATAAGGAGCAAAGAAGTGACCCATAGTTATAGTGCTATCATTTCCAATGCTAAGGAAAGAAAAAAAGACTCGGGTTCTTTATAATCTCTTACACCATTGGGACTCACAAATTTGACAAGACATTATGTGATCTTAGCACTTGCATAAATTTGATGCCATGTGCGGTGTATCAAAGGCTTAGGTTAGGTGCTCTTAAACCACCGCCATAATATTATTAATGACGGATTTCTTAATCAAGAAACTAGTTGGGGTGCTACATGATGTATTTGTAAAAGTTGAATATTCATTATCCTAGCGGACTTTGTGGTTCTTGATTATGAAATCAACCACGAAATACCCATAATTCTTAGGATTCCTTTCCTTTTAATTTAAAGGGTGCTAGTGGATGTGGAGTGCATAAAAATAACATTCTGGGTATATAGTGATGGCATGTTATTCCGGGTATGCAAAGCTGAGAAACAACCAAGTGGGTTACAAGTGGTCTCAATTATTGATATTGTTGATAAAGAAGAGGAGGTAGGGTCATCTCAAATCAAAGACCAAACTTAAAGATTAGAAGAACGTCGTGTCACGATGCTAAATTATGTATTGGATGGAAGGCAACCCATCAATGCCACAAAAGTTGCTTGAATCCTTCAAATTTTGATTGTTAGAATAGTTTTGATTTTATTTTTTATTAATCCATAAAAATGTGGTACTATAAGGTGTGTTTGATAAATTGAGTAATGGGAAGTGTTGTGAAATGGAGTGGAAAGTTGAATGGCTGAAAACAGGGGAGCTAAATCAATTTTTGGTTATAATGATCATGGTCACCGTGCAATTATGATCATATTCACTGCGTTATTACGAATGTGGTCCTTTGGTCATGATCATGATTGAGATAATTTTAAAAATAAAAGGTCACCCAATGGCTCACCCCATATTTCCTTTCAAATTACTCATATTTGCCACCAGTTTTACTTATGTTAAGAGAATCTGAAAGTGCATTGCATTCTCCCTGCATTCCATCATTAGGTATGTTCTTTGATTCTCCTCTTTTATGCTCGTATGTGGGCATTAGAATATATGTTTAGGGCAATGTTGGAAAATTGTAGTTTGAATGCTTGATCTTGAGATTAATTGAGCTTGTTTGGTATGTTGTCTATTTGTTTGGTGTGTGCAAGGTTGGGGAAGTCTCGAGTACCAAAAATTGTTAAAATGGGTAGTAATAGCATGTGCACATAAAGTTTTCGGTAAAACACTCGAATGAATTCTTGGATAGTTTTTCCATGTTTTAAGGGCTAATTGGGTGTCTAGGATTTGTGTTCCATGTTCTTAGTGTCATTTATTGGTTATGAACAGAAATTGGTATAGAAATTAAAATTTTTGGACATTATCATGCTTGGCCAACTATCTGAGGTACCGCGATCGCAGTTACCAGATCGCAATCACGGAAGAGAGATTATAGTCTACTAATTTGCAATCGCAGTCCTATGGCCCGCGATTAGAACATTTGAGAGTTGTAAGGTAGCTAGGTCCAAAACTACAAATTCTTAGTTTAATCCTAAATTTGACTAGTGAACCATCTCTTTAGCTTAATTAAGTCATATAGCATAGTTTTCATATGGTGATGTTGATAATTAATGCTTTTGTGTTGTTTTCAGGTTTTCAAAACTAAAGATAGCAGACTACGACCAAACTCACTTCATGGCCCCTGAGTACCAAACTTTGTACTATGGAGACCTTTCCAAGACAAAGATACTCCCAGAGCGAGGCTGTGTTTGGACAAGGTATCAGAGAAACTCCTAACCTTTCATGACATATTGGTGACCACCGGGTGGAGATGTTTTGCCCCAGATCCATTTCAAGCAAATGAACATTGGGTTAGGGAGTTCTACACAAACCTCAGCGTATTTTCTTTCTCTGACTCAATTGTAAGATTTTGGGGAAAGGAAGTCCACTTTGGAGCAGAGAAGATCAATGACATATATAGGCTATCGGATGCTGACATAATATAGTTTGAGGCAAAGAGGTGTGAACCGAGGAGATGGCTAGTTAAGAAGTTGTGTCCTAGAAGAGAGGTCCCATGGGTTTCCACAAAGATGGGGAAATCATCTCATGATTTCACAGTTTAGTCTCGAATCTGGTTAGCTATCATCTGTAGCAGGGTTTCTCTATATATTAACATGGCCTACACCTCCGATATGCAAGCTCGGATAGCCGCGTGCACCTTAGATAACACTTTTTTGAATGTTGGGCATATTGTACTGTCAGACATGAGGCATTTCAAGAATAGAGGTGGCTCCCAACTCCTATTTCCTTCTTTGATCACAGAGTGGCTTCAATTTTCATATCCCTACATTTGAATACAGTCCCAACGAGTCCATTATTCATAAATACATTAAAAATTATTTTCGTCACTACCAACTATCATGTCAAACTCTAGGTATTCCCCTACTTCTTTAAGTGCCACTTCCGATTATGGCATAATCTTAGAATTTAATCCAAGAACTACGTCCTACATTAAGATTCTAGTATAGTTCAAGGCTCCTAACTAACAAATTTGTTGGTAACAACATATATTCCATGAAAGTAATAGTACCAACTACTATTTTTCAATTTATAATATATAGTATTACGAGTAGGAGCCAAGAGCATTACCTTTTAGATGCAAAAACTGGAAGTGCACTACAAAGAAGTGAAGCAAACTTGAAGTTGGAACACATGTAAGTAATTTCTTAGGTATAAGTCCAAAAATTCCTCAAAATTTCTTCTTTTCAGTTAAGCATAACTTACCTAGACCACAAGGGACTTATAACCCTAATGAGTTGGTCACAAAGTCCCCTTACCTAGAAGGTTATGACTGCAGCATTTTACCACATTTTGGGTAAGTCTTGGAATTTCTAGACTTTCTAATTAAGGTGTGGTTTGGTTGGTAAGGATTTATTCCAAATGATTAATTTTTTCATAAGTTATTTCACTATATAAATGACTTAATTTATTCTATCATTATATACAAACAGTGAAATAAATAATTTTAAGACTAACTTATATCTTTAATTGAATACCATATTTTATACCTCATACCAAACGACCCTTAAAGGAATTAACACACTTTGGCTATCTTACATGGAGCTTACACTTTATCGGAAAATACTTAACAGGTCAGTAATATTGAAATTATGGATAAACTGAGACTGAGTAACAGACCTTCTATCTGAAAGTATCCTAAATCAAAAAGCTATTTTTATATGAGTTTAATATGGTGCAAAAAAATTTCAAATGTAGAAAGATTAAATAAAAATAACTCTTAAATTTATCCATAAGCTCTAAACCTACAAAAACAAAACAAACAATGTGAACACTAAAACAGTGGGTTGCCTCCAACTCAGCGCTTGGTTTAACATCATAGCACGACATGGCTATGTTAGTTACTCAGACTTCACCAATAATTCCATGGGTTTCCTCCCATGCAGTGCTTTATTTAAGGTTGCAACATGATGTAGGTATCTTGACTACTCAAAATTCATTAAGATATCTGAAAGAGTACCCTTCCGGGTTATCAATTCAATCAATAACCGACACCACTCTCATGTCGGTCGGTTGCTTCATTGTTTTTCAGAAATTGAATGTGACTTCTCCTTTATTAACTCTTAACTTGAGTTCTCCCTTCTCCATATCTACCATATCTATGCCCGTAGCCTTAAATGGTCTTCCCAAAATTATGGGCACTCAAAATCAACCTCACAATCTAGAATCACAAAGTCAATTGGAAAGGTGAGGTGATCTACTCTTACCATTATATCATATGAAATGCCAATGGGATTTTTGATAGTGTGATTGTCCATTATCAGTTGTATAATAGTCGGTTTGGGACGACTTAAACCCAATTATCTAAATATAGCTAGCGGCATCAGATTCATGCTGGCTTCTAAGTCACGGAGAGCTCTAGCAAATTGGGATGTCCCAATTGTTCTTGGAATTATTAACACATTGGGATCACCTTTTTTTGGACCAAAGATCTAAAAGTAACTGCACTACAATGGTGCAGTCCACCCACGTCCTTAAAACTTACAGTCTACTTCTTGGTCACTAACTCTTTCATAAACCAGGCATACCCAAGAATCTCCTTCAATGCTTCAAGGAGAGGGATGTTAAATCTCAAGTCATTTAGCATTTCAATAAAATTCTTGAACTTCCCTTCCTCTTACTTCTGCTTCAGCCATTGAGGAAAAGGTAGGGAAGTTCATTGGATCGACTTGATTATAGGCATGCTTACATCACTCATACCTTTATCCTCATCAACGTTACTACTACTACTTGTTGCCTTTTATGACCCTACAATAGGTGTCTTATCAATAGAAGCTTCATCATTCCTTGATACTTCTGCAGCATTAAAGAAGGATTCACAGTAGGTAGACCACTCTGTGTGGTAATAACTAGAACATGGCCGTTATTTTTTTGGATTTTGGATAATGTTTCTCGAAAGGGTACCCAACTCTGGTTTAATGTTGCCGACATTTTCCCAAACCGGTGCTCTAACTGCTTGATAGCATTAGTATTAGATTCGACCGTTTGGGCCAACCATAAATGTCAGACCAAATCTTCTTGAGGTTTTTCTCCTGATTTTCTTGATCTTTGACTAGCTTGGTCAGCATAGCCTTCATTCTATATTTTGTATCCTAGCTTCCTAGTGGAATGCACCTATCTCCCTTCTCTCTATAGTCATTATTTTTACTCCAGATGCTATCTCGCTCCCTACTGCGGTCCCTGTATCATTTTCATAATAGTTTTCACCTCAATTTCTTTACCTTTAGGCTTTGAAACCCACCAACTTGCAATCAAGATACTTGGATTTCTCTTCTAATTCAGATATATAATCTTTGGAAGCTGAACCCTATGGTCCTACTGCATTCACTATCTCAAAACTCGATACCACAAACTGCTTTGCCAGCAACCTAAGATCAATGCTCAGCAGCGTAGTTTCATATACTATTGAATCATCAGCTACTCTTTGGTTACTGGAGGCACCAATAACATAAGTTCCAAAACCTCTCTCAGCCTCTTGAGTTTGTCACCTTGGTTAGTGAGAGAAATATGGTTTAGAATATTCAAAGCTACCTCCCAGCATATTCTCAAAAAAGCTCCTCTAAAGATGGTGTCTGACATAGCTCTGGAACTGATGGTCAGGGCTGTGTAGAATATCTTTTATAAGTTCATCCCGTAAATTTGATGGTTGGGCACCATACTAAAAAGGGATCCTATAAATAATATCCTATTTGTGATAGATCCTCTTGACTGTTCCCCTAATCATAAATATGCTTCCCCTGTAAGCGAGAAAGGGAACAACCTCAATCTAAGCACCTCTTGATTCACCCCTGGGTTTGTGTATGAACTGCAAATCCCAATGAAATTTGTAAGGTGCATATTTCTGTCATCAGTAGGCAAACATGCAAATACACCCTTCAAGTTTAAGAGCTAGATTATTGTACTAGTTATATCAAATGTGACACCTAGCGAAAAAACATGAGGAATAATATCTCCAGTTTCTACCAGCTCAACGTACCCTAGATCCTCTTCATCATCCTCCTATTGGTGTAAATACTAGTATGCTAGGATTATGTGGGCTTGGCCACCCCAAACTTTATTCTGATTATCATCGAGTATTGTCGATGGTCTACTTTCTGTCTATGCACAATCGGCGCTACCTCTTTTTCTATACACTGAGTATCTTCTTTACTCCTCTGATTAGAAATTTGTGCTGACATCACCTCAGTCTACCGGTAAATAATGTCCTGAACTCCTTCATGCGGAGGGTGAGGCACCTTGTGTGCACCATTACAAACCCCCTCAGGAATAACATCTCTATTAGGCTTTGTCATCCTACTAGTTGTTTATAGGATCCTTTCTAGATTCAGATTCAATAGGAGTAAGGGATTGCCTCTACTCCATGTTCTAGGAATACACCGCATAGACCCAACTAAGAACAAGAACATAAAAACCCATAAACTACAACAACTCTGATTCACAACTCAATACTGTGTTTCCTGATAACAATGCTTAAATTATAATAACGCCCAAGCTACACCTTCAATCTAAAAATAATATAATAGATCTCAAATATAGTAACCCAACAATGGCTGGGGTCGAATCCTAAGGGAATACATGGAATAATGGCTCTTAATTAATATAATCAATGGGAAAAATTAGAAAGTAAATGGGGATAATTGTAGTGGCAATATCGAACAAGTAAAAATATCAACACTGGTTATACTCAGTCATATATGAACACTAGGATTGTGTTCTCCCTGGATTCTCAACTCAGTAGGTTTATCATGCTTTATTGAACCAACCTTATACCTTGCATGCAGAATCTGATAAGTTAAGTACCATTAACTATCTTTTGGACTAGTTTATAGATTTCACCCTTTACCTTTTGAGTCTCAGGATGTCGCCTTACTAACCCTTATCCTGGATCCTAGTTAACTATTACCTTTTGGGTCTCTAGTTTTTAGATGATAGTTAATGATCTTACTTAGATAATACCTATTAGCATGGATCGACGGCTAATTTTCAAATTACAATTATAATTATCTTATCCTAGGAACTAATCCATTTTTGGAGTAAGTAAAAATAATATATAAGGGATCCTAACATTTGTAACCACTAAGACATCTATTAAACTGAAGATAATATAATACATGCATAGTTATCAGTTCAGAACAACATAGCACTTCCCCTACTTCATTAATTCGCCAGAGTTTCCACAACCCTAGCTAAGGGTTTTAACCACTCATGCTTGTGAAATAATCAACAATATTCATAATTAAAAGAATTAGATGAAATCACAATAATCAAAACTGAAAACCCAAAACTTCAACTAAATGAACAACCAAAATTAATAAAAAATAATTCTAAGACCAAAT
This sequence comes from Capsicum annuum, assembly GCF_002878395.1. NCBI lineage: Eukaryota > Viridiplantae > Streptophyta > Magnoliopsida > Solanales > Solanaceae > Capsicum > Capsicum annuum. Next base: position 149,489,718 of record NC_061120.1, on the reverse strand, counting down.
TTGAATCTCAAAATAAGAATATATGTTTGTGAGTCTAAAGGGTATGTAATTTTACTAAAAATACATAAAGAGTATTAATAGTACAAGAGAAAACCCTAAAAATCAAAGACCGAATAAAAAAAAAGTGGAGTCAGTGGCTCCTTACTTGGGCCACATACAGCACATATGTACTACATATGGTCCACAAGTGGACCTAGGTAAGTGTTAGAAAGTTTCTTGTAGTTTTGCACTCACTGGATCTTGAATTCTGGTACTTAACTTAGCCAGTTTTGGTTTGTAAGTCCAATATATGGTCTGCAAGTGGACCTAGGTAAGTGCCAGAGTCTTCAAATTCCTGCAACAAAGTCTCTAATCTTCAATTTTTGGTACATGTGTTGGTCATATACACCCGGTAAGTGCTACATACGTCCAAAAATTCTTAAGTAGCCAAAAACACCATTTTTCAGATTTTTCTTGAACTTGGTATTCAAAACCTAATTTTCTATAAAACATACAAAAAACACATTTTATCTAACAAAACACCCTAAGAATCACATATATTTTCATAGTTTTAAGTGTCAAACATGCTATAAATTCATAAGACATTAGCTACTTTAACCAAGTTAACTCAAAATAAGGTGGAATTTTAGTGTTTGAATGCTTGTGAGGTAAGCTTACAGAATCTCAAGAAGTTATTAACTTCTGCACCTATATTGACTTTACGTAAAGAGGGCCTAGGATTTTGCCAAATTTTTTGATGATTTTTGAGTTGGATTAGGTGTTGTGCTGATGCAAGAGGATAAAGTGTTTTCTTATGCTTCTCTTTAATTAAAGCCACATGAGAAGAAGTACCCTACCCATGACTCAGAGTTGGCGACATTCATATTATTATTACAGTTTTTCCTTGATCATCGTATCCTTCAGTACTTTTTTACTCAGTGAGATCTAATATATGAAAGAGGCATTATATTGAGTTACTTAAGGACTATGACCTCACTATTATTTATCACCCGGGTAAGAAAAATATGGTTGCAGATGGCTTGATCCAAAAGGTAAGGACTATGACCTCACTATTATTTATCACCCGGGTAAGAAAAATATGGTTGCAGATGCCTTGATCCAAAAGGTAACTAGTATAGGAAGTCTAGCTCATCTCTTAACTCAAGAGTAACCTTTGTCCTTTGAGGTTCGTCTTTAGCTAACCAGTTAGTTAGGCTTGATATTATGATACTCGAATATGTGTTATCCTTTATTGAGGGTAGATATTTTTTTGATGGAGTGGATTCAAGCTCATTTGTTTGATAATGATAGATTGAGGGTGATTCTTGATGAGGTGTTGAATGACGAAGCTAAGGCAGCATCTCTTGATTTGGATGGTGTTTTGAGGATTAATGATCAAATTTATGAGTTAAGATTTGGTGGATAGGTTATATTGATCTTGGAGGAGCTTATTGTTCTAGATATTCCATTTACCCAGGGGAAGCCAAAATATATCATGATCTGAAGCAACATTATTGGTGGGGTGGTATGAAGAAGGATATTATGAATTTTAGGGATAAATGTTTGGATTACCAATAGATGAAGTATGAGCATCAACAATCGAGTGCTATGATAAGAGGATGCTTATTTTCAAGTGGAAGTGGGAGCGGGTCACCATGGATTTCATAGATGGCCTACCCTCAACTTTGGAGAAGTTTGACTCTAATGGGTGATTGTGGATCAGTTGACCAAATTAGTGTATTTCATTAAAGTGAGGGTGAGCTATAATATAGATAGGTTGGCTAAGATCTATATTATGGAGATTATTTGATTGCATGGTGGCCCTGTTTCCATTGTAGTTGATAGAGGTAATATGTTTATTTTGGGTTTTTGGAGTACTGTTTAGAGTGAGTTGGGTACTCAATTTGATTTGAGCATATATTTTCACCTTTAGATGGATGTTCAGTCTAAGAGGACTATTTAGGTTCTAAAGGACATGCTACAATTATATTTCACAGGCACTAAAGGTCTTTGGGACTAGTACTTACCCTTAACGGAGTTCGTCTATAACAATAGTTATCATTACAGTATTTTGATGGTGTTTTTGAGGATTTCTATCGGTTGAGGTGTAGATCCCCTATGTAACGGTTTGACTTATTTTAGGTGAGACCTTGGGGTACTTATTTGTTGAGGGATTCGATGGATTGAGTAAGACTTAGGCTATTGGCTGCCTAGAGTAGGCAAAAGAATTATGTCAACTTCCAGCCCATGATGTATCATATATGATTGGAGATTGAGTTTTGTTAAAAGTTTCACCCATGAAGAGTGTTATGAGGTTTGAAAAAAAAAGCTTAGTCTAAGGTTTATTGGCGCTTATGAGATCCATGAGGAGTATAACGATGTGGCATATAGGCTATGTTTCCCTCCACATCTATTGTATCCTATTTTTCATGTCTCTATGTCGAAGAGGTATCATCCAGATGATGCCTATGTGATTTGATGGGTTTTCATTATGTTAGACCCTGATTTGTTTTTTGAGAAGGAGTCCATTGTTATCCTGAACAGGCAGACTAGGAATTTAAGGTCTAAGAGTATTGATTTAGTGAAGGTCCAGCGGATACATCACCCAATTGAGGAAGCAACTTGGAAATTCAAGTCTGACATGCATCGTAGATATCCCCAGCTTTTCATCACATCAGGTACTTTATTTATTTTTAATTCGAGGATGAACTAGTGTTTTAGTGTTAGATAATGTAGACCTATTATGTGAAAATTATCTTCTTATATGTTTTAACTATTTTTCCCTATCTCATAGTTGTTACATACAAATTTTAAGGTGTGGAGATAATTGGCACGATCCCAAATGCATCGAAAATGAGTTGGGAAAGTTTGAGACTCTTAAAGGATTTAAAAGACATTAGTTTAATTGTGGTCAATTTTTGTGATTCGAGCATCGGATGATAATTTGGTCAGTTCAATTAGATTCAAAACGTCGATTTTGGGCTAGTAGCAAGGTTGATTAAGGTTTAAAACCTTTAATTTGTATTTTGGCCCTTATTTTGAAAACTAGTGAAAATGCCTAAATGAGGTCCTGAGGGTTAATTTTTTGAAAACAATTTCTTTTAAAAAAATTGACATTTCCATTGAGTCCTGAACATCAAAAATAGCCTTGTAATATATATGATTTATTTTTATATGGTCCCGAATAAATTCTGAGGGTATGTTTGGAGAATTTGAAAATTTACATTTTCAACTTAACTGTTGTATCTGGTGTAAGGCAAAAGCCTTCTTTGCGTTCGCAAATCGCTGGTCGCGACTGTGGAGAAGGAAAACATTTTTATCTTGAATACTATGGAGGGGCCACATTTGTGAAGGATCACTATTTGGGTTGGATTTTATTCCCTTCATCACGAACACGATCGTGTTGTCACGAATGCAATGGTCTAAATTATTGGTCTTTGCATATGTGAATCCTAGGTCGTGAATGTGATGGCAAATTATTTGGCTAGGAAAATATTGACCCTAGATATCATGAGGCTTGGGCCGCAATCACGAGGTACTATTTACAGAACAATATAAAAACTCAATTATTCGATATCTCCATTATTTTTGGACCTAGAAGTTTGAAAAAGAGGCAATTTTGGGAGTTTTTTTCATCATTCTTGCTTGGCTAAGATTCTAATTCATCTTTCCATCATTTTCTACCGATTAAATTTTTAAAAATACATTTTAGTCATGATTTAAACTATAATTTGGAATTTTTTCTGATAAACTCTTAAAATAGTTTTTATTTGATTTAAGCCTCATTTTTAACTTGTTTCTGCTTGTGCTTTAAATTCTAGACTCCTATAATCTTGGATAACGTGTTTCTAAAATAAAATTTTGATTCTACTACATTTATTTTTTAAACCATTTTTAAACTCATTTTGAATCCATAATTAATATAGTTAATATGAGTAGCATTAGCTTTCTTTAAATGCGTAAATTCTATATTTGAATGTTTTAGCTCGATTCAAGATTATTTGAAAAGGGAAGGCTCCATGTTGAAGATTCTAAGCTCAAATTTTCATCACTATGAGGAAGACTATGGCTTAACTTTCTTCAGAGTGGGTTAGATAGTTAACAAAAGATTAAAGTGTGTAATTATTTTAAGATTATTATTACGGTTATATATCCGTGTGGTGGATTATATGCTTATTGTTGTTGACATGAGATATCATAAATTGCATATTGCCCTTGAAGGAACTTTATTTGACATCATCGGCTTGATTTATGAATTATATGTCATTATTATTAATGTGATTTCTTTGCGGGGACTTAAATAGATATTGTAGGCTTTTTTTAAGTATTTTTTTCTCTACCACGATGGAAATACTTGGTTATGGGGTATGGTATTATTGATGTGTTACATCTCTCTTTATTCTGGTGATGTCAAGTGAGAACTGATATCATAAGTTATTAACATATTGAGTTGATTCTAAGCTCACTTATACATATACTAAATGAATTTATATCATCATACTGGTTAGTTGTAAGCATTTCATCCTTATTCATCATACATATTCATGATTCATTGGTTCCATTAAGAAACATTGATTTGAAAGAAAAGAGACATTTTTATAAAATCTTAATCCGTGAATAATAGCCGGAGAGGTGAATGTGAAACCGTATAAAACCCTTAATTCATGAACACTAGATGGGTAGGTGAGTTGAGATTTGAAGTATTATATGGGTTCTGAATCCCCTATGGATCCTATCTTGGGAGCACTGAGGCTCGGTAAGTATATGCATAAAGTTATCCAATGATTTTTAATCATTCATCATGATCTCATCATCATTTGCATTGCATATGTGTTTTTCATATTTATTTATGCACCCTTGATGTGTACTTAGTTTCCATATATGTATTCATGTTTAGTTATTCTTGTATTGATCTTATATTATAAAACTTTTAGGGGAGACAATGTGAGCTACCGTTCGAAAACTTTTCTATTTGCAAGTAATGTGCTCAAAGTATATTTTACTTATATTATTTTCTACTTTGCTTAGTCGGCTTATGATACCTATTGAGTATAAATGGATTGTATTCACCTCTACTATACCCTTTTGGTGCAAGTCTTAGCTCGAGTATGAGACGATGCAGCTGATTTGTACTACTTAGAGTTGACATTCGAGGTAGTAGTGTGCGCTAGAGTTCAAAGCTGATTCCAGGCCTTCTCTTCTCCTTATCTTTTCATTACTCATTTTCAGAGATGGATTTATATATTCAGATATTCGGTTATGTATCAGATGCTCTTGTACTTATGATATCAGATTTTGGGGATTTTACGTATGTTTTACTTCAGACTTCTTCTATATCTATGTGTGAGATAGAGGGAGACAGAGAGTGACCTAACTTTGTTTTAGATGTCTTGTTATTTTGCTTAGTTTACATTTCGAATTCCCTTTCCTTTTTAGGTAATTGGTTTACCTACCAAGGCTGGGTCTCGACAGATGTGATCATGAACTCAACTTTTGAGTCATTACACTTAATGATACATACGAGCAAGCTCGTTGTCAGACTCTGATTATGATGCCCTCACCCAAAATTACCAAGGTATATTCAGTTTTAACCAAGAGGGGAAGTCAAAGCACTGGTGCATCTCTTCATCAAAGGGAACAGAGATGAATTTTTGGCTGACTATGAGGTTAGATTTGGACATGACAAAAAGCCTAAGAAGAACTATAATTCCAATGTACATTTACATTATGACTGCTATGAAATGAAGGGACACCTTCGTGTAGATTGTTATTACATTACTGGTTGAAAAGATATCTTCAAATGTGTTTTTTTCGATCATTTGTCTCTTTTATAATTCATCCAATCGAAATATCAAAAGCAAAGGTGTATGAAAGATAATAATGGACTTGATTGATGTGGAAGCAAATATTTCAAGGTGAGAATAGTCCCAAAGTCGAACATAATTGCACAAGTAAATTTCATTAGGATATTGTTTAGTGGATGTATAAACACTTCCAGAATACAATATAACTAATTTCATAAGCAAGGTCATTAATAAGATTATAGAACATACGATATCGTAGTGGTTTGGGTAAAGGATTTGCTGAGAATTATCATACTTAATTCCTCTTGTGGCCTCCACCACAACTTTTCATACATCATAATATTTTGGAGGTATAAATTAAAGGCCACCCTCCACTATAAGAAAGTAAAGACAAAGACAACATTTATTTAGTGACATCTGAAATAAATTTTGGGAAAAAAGAAATTCTCGACATGTGATACAAAATGTCGTTAAAATAACGACATTTAACGTAAAATGTGGCTAAACAATGACATTTAGCTTGAAATGTCATTAAACAAAGATATTTGGCATAAAATATCGTTAAAAAGAACGACATTTGATACAAATGTCAAAAATATTATGGCGTATATTTCAAAAGTCATACTATACAAATGAGTTTGGAACCAAAAAATAGTATCTAAAATTAATGCTCCGTTCGCTTCAGTTATTTGATTTACTTTTATTTTCTAGTTCGTTTAAAAAATAATGACACTTTCGTTTTTAGCAATTTTTTAATTTCAGCTATGCATATGACATGTTTAAGACTATAAGATTAACGAACATTTTTTATACATTAGACATATCTTTAATTTAACAACAAGATTCAAAAGGCTAACTCCGTAGCAAGTCAAAATAGACTAAATAAATCAATACGGAAGGAGTGAATTAATTTTAACCTTGTCCACATAACTTACTTTAGACTTTTACCTTTACGGACAATTATTTACCTTCTTTAACAACTTTATAGTGAATTAATTTTAACTCATAAGGTTGACGTGGCATTAAAGAAAATTTTAAAAGAAAATGAAGATGCATGATTCTTGTTTTTCTAAAAGAAGGGCCCACTAATCTCTCTCTCTGTATATACATACATATATATATATATACACACATATATATATACATATATATATACACACATATATATATACATATATATATATATATATATATATATAGGAAAAAAGAAAAATAAAAAGACTCCCTCCTTCCCCTGCACCCTCTCTAATTCGTTCCAATTTTCTTTCAAACCCCCCACCCTCCACACAATGCCCTACCCCAATTTCTCCTTCTTCAACTGCCAAAGCTCCCACCCTTACCCTAATTTCTCCTTCTTCAACTACCAAATTCCCCCACCCTCACCCCAATTTCTCCTTCAACAACTACCAAACCCCCTACCCTCCACCCTAATTTCTCCTTCTTCAAGTATCAAATTCGCTACCTCCACCTCAATTTTTCCTTCTTCAACCCCCTCCCCGCTACACCTTCTTTTGTTTATGGGCTTCGAAGATTGTCTCACTTCGAAGAATTAGTTGGTTTTTGAGTAGGATATTTTCCTAATAGCCCCACAAATAAATCTCCTACTCTGATTCTCTCTATTACTTTTTTAGTTATCATTTCTTGATTTGGACTAAAATTTATAGCTTGCGAAATATTTCGTATTATGTAATCATTAAAGTTTTACAGTTATTCAAAATTTCTGATTTGATTATCTTTAAGGATTTTAAAAATTGGAATGAAACTGAATTTGAAAGAAAGTCATCAGTGATGGCCGAAAATGAGTGTTTAAGGGTGCCAATGGAGGAAGTCTCTCTCTCTCTCTCTCTCTCTCTATATATATATATATATATATATATATATACATATATATATATATATTCGGCTGCTGCAGTATAGCTTGGACTAGCCTTGGTTTCAGCCGCCTCAACATATTGATTTCGAATTAAATTCAGAATTCTTATATATTATTTTATTCTGTTTGTACACCTAGGTAAATCTTTAATATATATCTTTAATATCTTGTACCTTATTTAGGAGTGTAGCACTTTATTATTTTGTACCTTATTTAGACATGTACCTTATTTAGATAAGTAACTACTTCTATTAATATGACATTGTACCTCTGTTTTATTTCAATTGAATACATTCAATATAGAGATTCAATTAAAATCATTAATTCATTCAAGCTATTCAATTCAATTTAATTATCATCTGCTCATTCAATTATTCAATTCAAACCATTCATTCAATCAACAAATTCAATTCTTTCATTTAAATTATTCAATCATTCATATTATTCAAGTCATTCAAATTCATTCAATTCCAATTACTCATTCAATTCATCATTCAATTTTTCTGCAATTTCTTTCAAATTTCAATTCAAATTTTAACAATATACACATACACACACACACATAAAAACACCCTGGATTTTGGCCCTTGAAAATTTTTTGAGTTTTGAACTCACTGTTCTAGTAACGCTCACCATATGAGTCATATGGCGTGGGTATGAGTCAGGTAAACTTAGTCGTTAGGCATCCAGAAGGTGGTGGTTCGATTTCAGTCTTGGTAATGATTTGGTGGTACGAGTCGTTAGGAGTGGTGACAGATCATTTGGTCACACCTTTCTCAAATCAGTAACTTAGTTACTTGATTTGGCTCTAAGTACCAGTGTCTCCCTAAGAACTATAAGGATAGGTTACGAATGGTAAGGTAGAGTAGTATGTTGTCCACTATCCAATCCCTTTAGTTTCTATCCTGGGTACGACTAGACCATGTGAGTTGTATGGTCTGGTAATGAGTGGTTTCATGTAGTCGTATGGTGGACAGTGTATGCGTTTCCAACTCACTATCCTGGTGACGACTCAAAGGTACGATTCGTATGTTATGGTCACGAGTCATGGGGGTCGACTCGTAACCACCTGCGATACTTTTACAGTATTAAGTTGGGACATTCTGGACATTTTTACTTTTAACTTCATTGGAGTCCATGACTTAAAACACCTTTGGGACTTCATTAACCTATTATTCCTAATTAAGAACTCTTAAAATTTCTCTCAAACTCTTTCTTCAATCAAAACCTAGGGTTTCATCAAGATAGTCAATTAAGGCTTTCAAGGGTGGTTTCTCTCCATACTTCTTGGTGTCTAAGGAATATGACTCTTCCCTCATTGTTATTTTACTAAAGGTATGTATTTTGATTTATGATTTTCATGGTATTGTTATGGTTTTGAACTAAAGGTTGGGTTTTTGGTTGTTCATGGATGGATATTGTTTCTCATGGTTTAATTATGATTTTTCTTGTGTTTAATTATGATTTTGCACATGTGGATGCATGGGAACGGTAATTTAATTGAGAGGTTATGGTTGAACCCTAAATTGGATGATTTTGGTTTTAATAATGGCGTGCCCTCAACCTATTTGTGAAATTATCAGAGAATGATTTTGTCAAATACTTTAACTATTCTTGGAACTCTTGCATTGCATGAATGGTAAATGGAACATGTATTAGTTTTGGTTTGTTTCACATGTATTTGAAAATACCTTGGTGGTCATGGTTTGATTATGAATGGTTTTGATTTTATTGAAAATAATAGAGTCTAATTTGATTTAATGATTTATATGGCATAAGGTAATAGACTTGCAAGCTATAATTTTGGTATGATGATACCAATGGTTAATGCCTAATTAAAAAATTCCTTGGTAAATGGTTTGATTATGTGTAAAAGGATTAATTGGGCTTAAAGGGGGTTGAGTAGCAAACCCGTGGAAGGTGCAAGTCCCAGGGGGGTGACATCGGAAAGTCACATTTGCCGATGTGAGGGTTGCCTTGATGGTCGTGTGCATGATGTCACACTTTAATTTTTTTAGGGATGTACTATTCATCCCTGGTTCTTTTCTCCGATCATGTGGCTAACATGCACTGGGGCCCATTCAGCAGAGGGAGCTGAACCCATACAATCCGTGGGTGGTTTTAGGACGGCAGAGCTACACAACTCAGGTTAAGGTTTTAAATGCATTCTAAACCTTCTTCCTTATCCCGGCACGGTATATATGTATATATGTGATCGCATATGGTTGCTTGCTTTGGTTTGAATGATTCCATTATTTTTATATTTATTCCTGAGTTACATGCTAGAGTTCACCCCACTAACCGTCTTCGGGCGTTCTATCCCCACGCGATGCAGGAACCGATTATACTATCATTCCTTCTACTCAGTGACTTGGATTTGGGTACAGCTTGTGAGTTAGATTAAAGTGGTGAACTTTCATACTCCGAAAGACTCCATTTCATGCTATAGACTTCTTTTATCATTTTTCTTTCTTTGATTTTGACTATGGTCGAGGGCATGTCCCGACCGGATATTCTTGAATTCTAATTTGAGGCTTTGTTGAACTACTATGGGCATGGACGGTATCGGTATTGGTGTCAACCTTGGTATTGGTATTGGCATTAGGGTTGGCACCAGTTGGATAGTTGGTTGAGGTTGTTAGATTATAATTATAGACTTTATTTAATGTCTTTGAATTATTATTATTATTTTATTTTGTTATATGTTCGAAATTCATCCGACATAGAATGTAGGGCGGTTACGGTTGGGTATTGGGGATGGTCTTCGATCATGATTGAACTTGGGATGCCCGACACGACTAGACCCTAGTTTGAGTCTTGTCACACACACACACACTCTTTAAAGTGGCACCTTTTTTAAAAATATTTTTTTACGTGGCACGTGTGTAATGTACCTCCCTATGTGAGAGTGGTATTATATATTTGAGATGTTAGTTAATTCACTTTAAAATTGTTAAGGGAGTAAATAATTGTCAGTGAAGTTAAAAAGGCTAAAATAAATTAAAAGAAGAAGTTTTAAGATATTTTGATGTTTTTTCTCTTACTTTTATCGAACTAATTTTACAAGAACAACATTATAATTGGAGTACTAGTTTGTTGCTAATAATCGATGTATTATTCTACTTATATACAAGTGGCTTGGGAAGCAGTTGGAGATTGTCCTCCCTCCTTGATGATCAAACCATTTTTTATATATTATACTATTTTTTTCATTTTAACTTATTTAATTTATTTTTTATTTGTTATGTATTTAAAAATTATATGAAAGTTATTTTAAATTATAATAATTAATGATTTAAGATATTTGAAATAAATAAAAAGTTTGTTGACTCTCGAAATTATATCGGCCACATAAATTGAGACAGAAGAAGTAACATATCTTATTTTAAATACATAAAACATTCTAAATCATAATAATTAATAACTTAAAATATTATCATTCATAAAAAAAATTGATTGACTCTCCATATACTATCACAATCACATAAACTGAGATAAGAGTAACACATATTATTTGAAAATAGTAGAAAGTAGTATAAATCACAATAATTAACAACTCAAAATATGTAAAAACTATATGCAAAAAATTTGATTGGCTCTCTAAATTTCATAAGTGTCACATAAATTGAGATAGAGAGAGCAGCATATATTAGTTGAAAATTATGTAAAAATAAAATAAATTACAATAATTAACAACTTAAAATATTTAAATATCATAGAAATAGTATAAATCACAATAATTAATAACTCAAAATATGTAAAACTACATATAAAAAATTCAGTTGACTCTCTAAATTTCATAAGTGTCACATAAATTGAGATAGATAGATAGAGTAGCATATATTATTTGAAAATTATGTAAAAATAAAATAAATTACAATAATTAACTACTCAAAAATATTTAAAAGACCATAAAAATGTGTATAAATTAAATAGAAAATTTGTTTGACTCTCTAAATTATATTAGTGGCACATGAATTCAAACAATGAAACTAACATGTATCTTCCAAAAATTATATAAAAAGTATTGTATATCATTAAAACTTTAAAATATATAAAGATCTTACAAAAAATTTGATTGACTCTCTAAAATTTATCTATATCATATAAATTGAGACAAAAAAAAAATTTGTTGGGCACGTCTAGTAATACTCCTAGTTATAGATCAATTTATTTTTTCGTGTTATATACTTAATTAAGAAAAATTCCTTTTCATTTGGAGTTTGGACCCAAATTCCCCCTCCCCCGCCCCTCCAAAAAGAGAAGAAATTAAAAAATATCCAAAGCTCAAGTCCTCCCCCCAAAATTTAAAACCTTGGCAAATATTAATTCTCCCCCTCTTTTCCCCGAATAAAAATTTAGACCCTATCCCTTTCCCCTCACCTTCCTGCTCTCTCCCTTTTCATTTGTACGTTTTACAACGGACAGTTCTCAAAGAAATAAATTCCATTCTATAATGCAATTATTGCAATGGATTATACTTTTGTTGATGTGAAGGTAATACTTTATTGTGTGAGTTTTAGGATTCATGCTCAATATTGAGATCTATATTCGTACTTTTTTATCGTACTACGAATATAACGATATTCTTATTTAGGATCTTTGGAGTTCTATAAAAGTCTTGTGAAACGTGTATCTTCATAGAGATTCAAGTTTCTTTTTTGTATGAAGGTTCATCAAGAAACCGCCATCAGCGAATCAACGTTCTTGTAATCACCAATAAATATCAGAATTTTTTTATAGCTAGCATTCTTAGCTTGATAGGAGGAAAAAAATTATATATTTTTTGAGAACCATTATTCAATGGCGTTATGAGATTTTTAAAATTATAGTTTGTCAAAGTCATTCTTTTGTTTTAATTCACCTTTTTTTGTTTGGCGTATGACTTGTGTTTCAAAAATATATGAATGATTGTAGTATCAGATTAGATCTTTTTTAGTATATAAAAATGGCAAAAGAAAGTATTGACTAGAGATGTAGCAAGGATGGGTATGGTTTGCTGACATTTTTTTATATGTCGCGATTAAACTGAGTTAAACTTAAAATATGTGACATTTGATAAAAGTTGTAAATAAATGTTACTAACTATTTTGCCGATTTTAATTTAAATGTTGAAAATTTTAATATGACATTTTAAAAAAAGTCATAAATAAATGGCGTAAATCATATAACGACATTAATATAAATGTTGAAAAATTTTCCAACACAAAAATTTACGACATTTTACCAAGTTATAATAAATACTGCTAAGTGGTTTGCGATACTAATGACACGACATTTATAAAATATCATCGGCCATCTAATTTATTGTAGTGCTCTTGATGGATTCTCCCAAAGACATCATAATAATATTTGTTATGAAATATAAAACAAGAATAATAAGAATAGATAGAGAAGAGAGAGTGATTAGTATTTCTTTTGAGAGGTCATTTTGGTGTCTTTTACAATGAAGAAAACCCTTCTATTTATAGGGAAATTAGTCCTAGTTTCTTTCTAAAAGATAGATATTTCATATCTTGATAGATATCAAATAGATCTTGATAGATCTTTAATAGATATTTACTATAATGTAAACACATTTATGACAGTTCACCTTGAATGTCTAATTGGTAAATAATGTGTCTCGTTAAACCCTTACTAGAAAAAACTCAATGAAAAAAAATATTGCGAAGGAAAAAGAGTAAACATCTCTAATAATACGCATTTCGGCTGCCTCATTAAGAACCTTATAAGGAAGACCAATGGAATAAAACCTCGTAAGGAATAAAGAGTACAACGCGTATTAACTCTCCCTAATGTGAATATTCTTGAGCCTTTGCATCCCAATCTTGTACACTATCTTCTTAAAAGTTGTAATTGGAAGAGACTTGGTGAATAATCAGTCAAATTATCACTCAAATGAATCTGTTGCACGTTAATATCATCATTCTTTTGTAACTCATGTGTATAAAAAAGTTTTGGCGAAATGTGTTTTGTTCTATCTCCTTTTATGAATCCTTCCTTGAGTTGTGTTATGCATGTAGCATTATCTTCATAAAAAATATACTTTGTCACATTTCAAACCACATTTTTCTCAAATGAGATGTATGATGAATCTCAATCATACACATTCTTGGCTTGCTTCATTAATAACTATTATATCATCATGGTTCGATGAGGTGGCTACCATAGACTGCTTTGTAGATCTCTAAGATATGGTAGTACCCCCCACATATGAATACATAGTCTGTTTGAGACTAAGTTTTATGTGGGTCAAATAAATATCCAACATCAGCATAACTAACAAGATATTGACTACACTCTTTAAAACAAAATAAGATCAAGTATTTGATCTCATTTCGATATCTCCTGGTAGGAGCAGAACTATACCTTGCTAACAAACTGACTGAAAAAGTTATATCATGCCTTGTAGTATTTGCAAGATACATTAGTATACCAAGTGCACTAAGATATGGTACTTTGGAACAAATTCAATTCGGTATGTTTCTCATTTCAAGAAATAATTTATTGCTTTTAAAAAATCTCCAGGAGTTTCAATAATTTTCAAGTTATAAACTTAGGTAGTATAAGAATTATAAATAAGTTTGCCAGAAACTTTTATATACTTCAAACATTTTGAATTCTTAAAACAGTTTTCATATAAATTTTGTCAAGTAAGAATATTCAACATTTCATGTATGACATCTTCAAGTATCTAGACTGGAATCAAATAGGTTTTTATACATACCAAGATGCTTGATTTCACATCACTTGATAAATATTTCTACGTCAGCATGCTCAAATAAACGTAGAATTCAGTTCCTTGTATTTTATATTGAGCCAATATTGTATCAATGAAATTGATGATATATCATTTTGCATCAGTTTACAGTATGAAATAACATTTTGAGATCTCATCACTTCATTATTTTCAAGTACTTGAACCTCTCATTAGGTTTCACGAAGTGTTATGTCGTAGGCTCTTCAAGAGCACGTTTCCTTCTTATTATACTTATTTGATCCTTATGCTTTTCGAGGATTATTTCATTTATAAACGATTGGGCTACCATGCTTTATGCATGCACAGACTTTGTCCTTTAAGGACACAAAATAGGAGCACTTGCAACTTAAATATGAGATTCTTTCTATAATTGACTTGCATTATCTTTTGAATGAAGATCTGATGATAATTCCTAACATATTTCATAGTTTCTTATAATCTCCCCTTTATGTTAAGAAAACTAACATACGTCCTCCATCTTCTTTGAGGAGTCATCTTTGTGCATCATGGTATATTCATTAATCGTATACCGCACATCAAAACTATTAGATGGAAAATGTGTGGTTCCTGACCCTGAACCAATTATAAGGGAAAATTAACCATAATTTATTGCTTTGATGCATACAAATACTTTTGTATTTAATATATTATATGTCAAAACAAAACATGAAGTTTTGTTCTCATTAGCAATAGTTCAGCTATTTATCGAAGGTATTTAATGTTAAAATATCATCATCAAGATGAATTGTCTTGATTACACAATCTAAAATTATGCTCATTACTCAATTTATATTGGGCAAGTAACTTTATGAATGTCAAACTGCAAGTTGACAATAAAGAACATGTGATCATCTTATTGATGCATCTTAATAGGTCATATGACAGGTAATGGGCCCATATTCACCTTTTATACTTTTTAGAATTTGGGGGATCCAACACCAACATTAGTTGGTCCAACCAACTTATCATAAGAGCACACAACATTGAGAGTTCATGAAGAATTTTATAATTCTTCAACATTTGTGTAATATTTAATATGCACATCTTTGGAATGTACTATTATAATAATAATTAATACTTATATTATGAGACGTATTTCATTCTTGAATATGGTATACTGATTATGCGAATATCATACAATAATCAATTGTTCTTCTTCACCAAAAGAATCATGCATCGGTGATATTTTGGCTTTGTATGCATACATTAGAGACTCGTGCTAATAAATGACATGACCCAAACCAGGGCCTAGTCATGTCGAGCATCTCAAGTCCAACAAGGCCCTGAGACCACACCTTTTGTACCCAATCCTACCAACCAATATACAATCCGTGTCGGATGAATTCCGAACATATAACAAGACAGAGTATTTAAAGTTCAGTGACTTTGGGATAAGTCTAAATTCGAGACCAAACCAACCAATTCATACCGTCCAACCTAGACCAAACCAACCATAATATGCCCAAGTCCACACTTGTCCATGGAAAACCTCTAAACAATGCCAAAGAATATCTAGTCGGGACATGCCCTTGACCATAGCGAAAAACCAATGTCAAAGGAATAGTAAAGAAATAAGATAAACCATAACATGAAATGGGCCTTCCAAAGAATGGGAACTCACCACTTCAGTCTGACTTAAGTTGTCCCCGAATTGCCAAGTTACTAAGCAGGAGAAATAGTACAATGGTTGTTTCCAGCATTGCGTAGGGATACAGAAAGCTAGCATGTACTCAGAAATAAGGATAAAATAATGTCAAGAATAAAAGTAAATAACCATATGCAACCACATACATACATATATACCATGCCCAGACAGGATTTAGCATTTATTTAAAACTTTAACCTAGATTACTTAGCTGTACCGTCATAATCCACCCAGGGCTATATGGGTCCATGTTACCCCCTGAACGGTCCTAGTATATGATGCCGCACGAGCCGGAGATACCATAGGGTCCGGGGATTCTCATGTATCCTTTGACCTCCATGATGCATTTATAAAAGTATAGGCTTTAGGGATTCCCGTATACCCTACAAGACTAAGGTCACCTAGATCAACCCTTATGTCGGCAAACATGAGTTTCCAGTGTCCTCCCTTTGGACTCACTCCTTCACGACTAGCTATCACAACCTCTATTATTACTCAAATAAAACCTTTAGAACATAACCAAACCACCAATTCTAGGAGTCAATTACCAAGGCATTATGAAGTAGTATCGTCTTATCGACTATAGCTTGTAAGCAATGTCATTAGCCAACACTTAGGGAGTTCTCATGTACTTTATAAGATTCGCAATTAAACCAAAACCATGCCCATCAAGGCCTTTTCAAGCCATTTAAAATCTTTCATACCAATTTATGTTCCATTACCATATTATGCAATGCAAGGCTTTAAGTAATAATCAAACTATTTGAAAAATTATTTTCATAGGCATTTTAACAAACATGTTGAGGGCATATAGTTCCAAAACCAAAACCAAGTATCAGTTGACCATTCCCATGTAATCAGATGTTCAAAACCATAAATATCACATAAAACCATAATTAAAACATGGGAAAATATTATGAAACCATAAACAACCAAAAACCCCTAAATCTATTTCAAAACCCAAAGCAAATCCACAATAATACCTTGAAAACCATTTATTAAAACAAATATTTAGTTGAACTAACAATGAGGGAGGAGTAACATGCCTGAGTTACAATGATTCATAGAGGGATTTTGATCCTTAATCCTCTAGATGGCCACCTTGAATAAACCCTAGCCAATCTTCTTAACAGGGTTTTTAGAGAGTGTTTTAATCTTCAATATGAAGAATGAATGACCAAATAGGGTTATAAGACGTGGGGTCTTAAAGTATTGGGGTGGGAAGTGTCCAAAATACCCTTAGCTTAAAAACTATAGAAAGAACACAGGTGGGTACGATTGAACCTCTCAACTCATATCCACATCATACGAGTAGTACCCTGAACTAGTCATTTGATCAAAAAGTTGGACACCATATTCTGTCCAACATACAACTCCCTTACCTAACTCGTATCATCACCATACGACTAGTACCCTAAAGTCATACCCTATGCAGAACATCAAAGGATAGACACTAAACAATATTTGATTGGATAATAGACTTCTCGCCCTATGAATATACAACTCGTATGGAGTTTTTCCGTACCTTGGACAGAACTTGGCCAATATCACACTAACCAACATACAACTAGGGTCCTAGACCTTTACCCATACCATACAAGTTATGGTATTAGTCGTATGATGATCAAAGGGTTCAAAATTGAGGAAATTTTCAAGGGACAAAACCCAGGGTGTTTTAATTCTCCCCCACTTGTATCATTCATCCTCGAATGATGGGACAAGGTCGTACAAGGACGATTAAACCCTTAAACATATCTACTCTTACCTTTAACAAAGTTAGAAAACAAAGATGCCAAGAAATTCTTTAATCTACCGTTAACAAAGACAGAAAACAAAGACGTTAAGAATGCATACACACCTTAAGCACGATTATTCAAAACAGAGAGTAAGAATGAGCAGTCAGACTCAATGTCCCCTTCAGCTCTCCCAAAGAGCTCCTTCCTCCATAACCATCACATTTAAGATCCCTTAAATGCGACCACACACTCCACTAAGCTTCTAACATGAAGACAACACTCCTCTATCTCAACTTCCTAAATCCCCCCACGAACATATGACTAGAGGGCCTAAGTATAATCGTATATCTATCCCATTCTAGTGACTAACTGGGAGTTAAAGGTATTAGTGGGAGACATGAGGCTCTACACTTTACACCACTCCAGTAATACCACCCCGTCTATCACTATAATCAAGAAACAGGTCTTGATCAAAGAGCTATAGCCACTTAACACAAAGGTTGGGTATTTATCAATCACTATGCTCTAACTTATTTCTACTACACCCATTTTATGGATCTCCCAACCAAAATTAATACCCTCAACCACTATCGCAAAGTCTTTTACCACACCTCCCTTCCAAAGCTATTTCATAAGGCAATATTCATCTCCTTCCTCTACCTACACTTATAACCTTAGCTCTAGTAGTCACCCTCAAAATTTCATCACTAGGGACATTTACTTCCTTGTCTAAAATATCACTTTGCTTTCACAACCACTACCACCCTAATATAAGAAGGGTCATAGGGTAATTAAAGTATGAAAACTACTTACACTACTTAACACGAGACCTACAAAATAAGACACGGTACAATAGGCATAAGGTACTCTATAGCAACTACCTAGGTTATAAATGAAGGATCAGCTCGACATAAACACACTATAGAATGAGTCCTTAGGAATTGGTATCGTAAGAAACGCGATTGCATAAATCATGAGTAACGTATCATAAAGCTGAGATTCATATTCAAGGAACCAGGCGAGGATTGCCGCTTGAGACTACTGTTTCTTGGATTTAGGCATAACGTAGGACATGAATGTATGGGTCAGAAATGTAATGATATAGAGCTTAAACACTTGGAAGCTCAAATTTATAAGAACCATTATTGCCTTTGGTTATGGGGTTGGAATATGGACGTATGCGGCATGCACTATGTGAACCTTATGCATAAGTTCTATTAGAATGTGTGCAATGCTAGTAGAGTGTCCACTTAACCAAATAAGATGGAGTCACTAGAATAGGAGTAAATTCACCCCGACTTTCCCCGAAAGTCCACCGCTAGGAGAAAATTTAAGATTAGCCCTCGATCTCCATCTTACTACACGTATGAGCACAACACTCTGCTCTAAGGGTTATCTCCATAGACTCGTACTAGGGACACTTGGCTATCTTATACTTAAAACCTAATCTATCCACATGCTACCTTGAGTTCAGTATAGTCTCACAAACTCCATGCCCTAACCCTTTCAATGACTTAGCCCCAATCAATCAATTCAACCTGGACTTCCGACCTTTATATCACAACTTTCCCCACCTCTATATTCCCTATGTCATCAACCTTATTTTTTTTGCATACCTTACCAAGTCTACCTATCTACCTTCACAGATCTTGTATATATATCCTCGAGCTAACATACTCTCTTTACTAAAATCAATATCTAAGGTCCAAACTTAGTGTCTATCAACCATCATGCACTACTAACTGAGTAACCTATGAAAAATATACATATAGTCCACGCCACGAGGAAGTCACCCTAAAATCCTTATCCACTCGCCAGTAACTTATACATATTCCGAGGAAACCATCTCCCTATTACACAAAAGAATAAAAGCTCTCCATGAGGGAATGTTAAGGCGAACAAACCTTTATCAAAAGAATACTTCAAATGTTCATTAAGATCCTTTAACTCAACTAAAGTCATTTTATAAAGAGATATAAGGACAAAATAAGTGTTCGAAAGGAGGTCAATCCCAAAATTAATTTCCCCATCAGGTTGGATACCAGGAAGGTCATCAAATAAGACCTCAGAAAATTCATTCACCAATTGGAAAATGTAAAGAATGACCCTTTGAGTTAGAATCTTTAACCCAAACCAGATGATAGAGACACCCGTTGGAGATTAATCTTTGAGTTCTAAGATATAATATGAACCTCCCCTTAAGAGCTGGGGAACCACCCTATGATAACGCTTAACTTACACATCAATTTAGTGCAAGGCGATCATCATCAATATATTAATCCAACTTTGGAGTTGGGGTCAAATCGACAGGGAACAATGTGAGTGGCGATTAAACTAGTTTGAAACTAAAGCTACAAGTTAAATTTAAATAATTGATATAAAAAGATAAAATGGGGTTTTAAGGTTTACAGAGATTTAATTGTCACTTTCAATATTTTAGTTATGTTCACAATAGGTTTTGGGAATTGACAGATACTACGATTTTATCTCAGGTAGATCAATCCAGTTACGGCATTGATCATTAAACAGAAGGTTGGTAGCAACCGAGTCACTATTGATAATTAACCACCTCTAGTCTATTTCTCCATTAGAAGCAAATAAAACCTAAGGTATAACCTAATGTTTGCAACCAGTAGATTTTAGTTAAAACAACAGAATTTTAAGACATCCTACTACTCTTTGAATCCGTTAAATACCTAGTAACCTATCAAACCCTAGTCCATGGATCCCATAACTCCGGCTAATGGAATTAGCCACTCATGATTTGATGAATGAAATTCAAAGTTGAATTCATGATAATAAGGATAAGCTTACGACCGGATGAAAAGAAACAAGTAGTTTCTTCAATTTCCTCACGAGATAGAAACCCAAAAATAGTTGATAAGTGCTTTTTTAAAGAAACAAGAAAAATATTTGATGGTAAATATGAAGCAATGTTACGTGCTTCTCTTCAGAAGTTCTTCTCTGATAATTGATGATTGATCCCTAAAAAACACTAAAACAAGTCTTTAAATAGTCAACCCTAAATAAGGAAATAAAATTAAAGTTTCAGTTTTATCTTCGGATTGGACGACGATGATCTTGACGGCGTGTCAGATATCTGACAACTACCGCCACAAATTCATTGGAAATCAGTATTCTATGCTTCTAGTTGACGGCAATTTTGACACTATGTCACATATTTGACAGCCCATCCTAAACGTCGTCATATTTTATCTCAGTTTCTTAGGTTCTGTCTAAGATTGATGGTAACTTTGATAGCCTGTCCCATGTATGACGGCGCTTCAGAATTAACGTCAGCTATACTTCAGCTTATTTACACCAGATTTCAGCTGATTTATTCTTCTTTCCTTTGGTTTCCTCCCCGATCAGTTGTATCTGCATTAACACATTAAAAGCAATCTAAAACAACAAAAGTTGCTTAAGACCTCAGAATTATTTAGAGTTAAAAGCTTCAAATATGTTAGCATCGGCTCACACATCAACACCCTCAACTTAAACAATTGCTTGTCCTCAAGCAACCAAAACATAACTAGGAGTATACAAAGTACAATTCGGCAGCTAACTACTCTCATCAGGTCAAAATACATACACCATCTCAATGATCAATCAAAGTAAAATCAACTGTGTCTAATATTTGAAAACACCCATGTAACTCACATGTATCTAGATATGGCAAAAATCTCAGCAATAACAGCCTAGCACATACCCAATTTACATTATCCGAACAAAGTAGTTAATAGCAATATACCTGGTGTGCCCTCACAATAAAAAAATCCCTTTCTCACTCAAATTCGTATGTATAGACATAGGGATGAACGTAAGTCTCACTCTCAAAACGAAGTTCCAACATTGTGCATCAAATGCCATTGGCTTGCCATTATAGTCAGTATCTAAATCTTCAGACAAATCAGTTAGGATCACTATAGGGCTTTTTTTAAGCTTGTAATATAGGCTCAGGGATGTTATCATATTCATGGGTATTTCATAGTGACTACTCCTCCTTGGCACTACATTAACTCATGGGGTTTCAACTTTTGACCTTCTTTGCTTCCCTCTTTTATTTGTCAAGCATTCTCAAGATGGGTGTTGTCTGTTCAAGCATTAGATTAACTTTTTTAGCTTTCTCTTTTGTTTTTTCACTACACCAAAATTTTTGTTCATTTTCCTTCTTTTACCTCTCTTCATACTCATAATTCATCACGTACCCCTATAGTAGCCACCCTCAACTTAGGTTATTTGCCTAAGTCAAGGTGCACAGTGTCCAAGGAGGACCAGGGCCAAAACAGGTTCATTGTGATGTAATGGGAAGGTGAAAGGTGTATAAGAAAGAACTAGGCTATTTAGGTGCAAAAAGGGATCAAGGGATATTATTCACATTTGGATGGTCATTCAAGCTTAAATGGGTTTACATGCAAAAACGGCCTATGATCCTTTCCTAACGACTATCCTATGACTATGGTACGACTAACTGGGCAAGTTCTAGGTTCAACGCACAATGGGAACTGAGTAAGACCTTACATACACAAGGCACACAAGTATCTTATATATCACTACATATCCAGTTCATGTACTTGTTTAACAATGGTTATTCAGTTTCCAGACTAATGCCACAAAGAGATACATCGTGGTCACAAATAGATGCAATTCACATAGTAATATATCAGACCAATGGAGAGGTGCTCAAAAATCTCAAAAATAAGTTAACTGTCTTAGTTACTTGTATTTCTCCTAGTCAACTACAACACATCACAAAACAAGCACAATACGCCTTAACATACCAGCTCTACTAGGAACAAGACTCTGGGAAAAAGAGGCGCGATAACAAAAACCCCAGGAGGACATCAACACCCACAAACATCCCCAACACCCTCAACTTAAAATCATGCAATGTCCCCAATGTGTCAAACCAAAACAAGAGAGTTAGAAACATACCTGTGGCACCATGGATGCAAAGATCTAATGTTAATCACATAAGACGAATACAAACAACAAAATACCTTGGGTTGCCTCCCAAGTAGTGCCTGGTTTAACATCGCGGCGCGAATCAGTTATCTTGACTACTCAGACTTTATCAAGATACCTTGTTGATAATTATTTATGTCTCCACTTGGAGGATTTGAAACGCCAGCCCAACTTTTGATCAATACATCTTCGGGGTGTGTTGGGCAAATGTGAGGGCATGATGAGGAATGTTCTATCACGCCACTTCGAAGACTATTTTGCATCAAACTTTCATGTGGACTCATTTGGAAACAGTGAGAATCTTAAATGCCCACTAAATGGACATCGATCTTTAAGCTCCTTGGCCTTCAATATTGGGTTTGTAGTATACCTTTTTGGAAGGACAAACTCCAAAATGTAAGAACCTTCCCCCTCATTTTCAAACTTCATATTTGCTTGGGTGATTCGACTTTCATCACATCAACTAAGCATAATATTGAAAAGTGATTCGAATGAGGACTAACCCTCAATTTTGGAATAACTTCCCTATTAGTATTTTTACCCTGAAATGAACTAGAGTCTTCACGAGGTTTGTGCTTGATTTCTTCTTTTGACTCTAATACCATTTCCTCATCCTTGGCATCTTCATTCATGAATGGTTTGGTTGGTTGGGAAATCACCGAGGGTTGATCAACATCAAGATCATCATCAACATCGGATTCTTGCTCTTCATCCTCACACTCTTCCATTATTTTAAATATTTCCACAGATAAGATATCATCTAAACATAATGTAGAAAAGTGTTTTGGATGATTGACCTTGATATCCATCTCTTCTATCCTTTCTCTTCCATTGTTAAATGCCCTAATGTATTGACGCATGTCACATATGGTATCATTAGTTGTGTCTGTATGATCTAATATTAGCTGAAGCATAGCTTCAATGTCACTCTTTCCAGTGCTTCGTTCTTCCTTTTCCTGACCATAAGACCTGTCATACTCATAAGAAGAACTAGAACTTGGGTTAGCGCAATAGGGGGAGGGGAAATTTGGGCAATCATTTCAATGTCCATCTTGACCACCATATAAAGAACAATTATACTCCCGATAAGATGGAGATGGTGCACACATCTCTCTCCGGGGAGCATATTTACAATCTTGCCAAAAGTGGGGTTCATCACAATATGGACATGGATCATCCAGATAAGATTTCCAACCATCAAACTCACATTCATTCCATGATGCCATAGTAAGAAAAAAACAAAAATAAAGAAAATCTACCTAACACAAGAAACAAAGGATATCACAAACAAATATTACAAGTTTGAATTCAAGCAAGTAAGCTAAAATTCCAAACTAACTTAATACACCAAATTGTTCCCCGACAACGGCGCCATTTTTTATAACGCTCAACTTACACGTCAATTTAGTGCAAGGCGGTCGTCGTCAATAGATTTACCCAACTTTGGAGTCGGGGTCGAATCTAGGGAACAATGTGAGTGGCGATTAAACTAGTTTGAAACTAAAGCTACAAGTTAAATTCAAACAATCTATATAAAAAGATAAAATGGGGGTTTAAGGTTCGCAGAGAGATAATTGTCACTTTTAATATTTTAGAGTTTGAAATCAGTCTAAATGGAAAACTAGAGTTATATTCACCGTGGGTTTTGGTAATTGACAGATGCTAGGTAATGCTTGGGAATCTTGAAGTAAGTAGAAACAGTAGATTATCCCTGGCGATGATACTGTCTGACTTATATCTCAACCTCACCAGACAATTTATTATCTAATTCTCTCAAACTTAGATAACTTATCTATTTCCAATAGGATTTTATCTCAGGTAGATCAATCCAGTTACGGCATTAATCATTAAACAGAAGGTTGGTAGCTTCCGAGTCCCTGTTGATAATTCACGACCTCAAGTCTATTTTTGCGTTAGAAGCAAATAAAACCTAAGGCATAACCTAAAGTTTACAACCAGTAGATTTCAGTTAAAACAACATAATTTCAAGACGTCCTACTACTCTTTTAATTCTTTAAATACCTAATAACCTATCAAACCCTAGTCTATGGATCCCATAACTCATGATTTGATGAAGGAAATACAAATTTGAATTCACGATAATAAGGATAAACTTATGAATGGATGAAAAGCAAAAAGTAGTTTCTTCAAACTCCTCACAAGATAGAAACACAAAAATAGTTGATAAATGCTTTTTTAAAGAAACAAGAAAAATATTTGATGCTAAAGGTGAAGCAATGTTACGTGCTTCTCTTTAGAAGTTCTTCTCTGATAATTAATGATTGATCCCTAAAAAACCCTAACACAAGTCTTTAAATAGTCAACCCTAAATAAGGAAATAAAATTAAAGTTTTAGTTTTATCTTCGGATTGGACGACGATGATCTTGACGACATGTTAGATGTCTGACGATGTGTGTGAGATGTTATTAAAGGTTCCAATAAATTGTTATCTTCTGAATCTTCAGATGGCAAACTTGATGGCGTGTAAAAATTCTTGACGGCGCGTGACAACTGCCGTCATAACTTCACTGGAAATCAGTATTCTCTGCTTCTGGTTGACAACGATTTTAACGCCATGTCACATATTTGATTGCTCGTCCTAAATGTCGTCACATTTCATCTCAGTTTTTCAAGTTCTGTCTAAGCTTGACGGCAACTTTGACAGCCTATCCCATGTATAACGGTGCTTTAGAATTGACGTTAGCTATACTTCAACTTATTTACACCAGATTTCAGCTGATTTATTCTTCTTTCTTTTGGGTTCCTCCCCGATCACTTGTATCTGCATTAACACATTAAAAGCAATCAAAAACAATAAAATTTGCTTAAGACCTTGCAATTATTCAGAGTTAAATGCTTCAAATGTGTTAGCATCGGCTAAGACATCACTCTCACACTCAATAACTGACTTGTTAGGGAGGGTAAGAATGACCCTACAGGTCCGACAGCCTAGAGACGCATAGCATAAGTGCAACCAATCCATCCCCAATATGACATCAAAATCAACCATGTCTAATTCAAATAGTTCCACCAAAGTTTATCGACCACCCATAGGTACCAAACACCCCTATAGACTCCTCCAGCCTCTATAGAATCACCCACCGGGGTAGAAACTAAAAAGGGGAATGAAGTAATCTCGGGATTAAAACCAAAATGCACAACCATAAATAGGGTCACATAGAAAAAAGTGGACTCCGAATCAAGTAGATAGTTTACATCATAAGAAAAGAGTTTTAACATACCAGCAATGACATCAGGTGATACCTTGAACTCCTATTGGGTAGTGAGATCATAAAGATGGTCTTGGCCAATGCCGAAGCTAGAAACAGCACCTCTTGGTGCAGAATCTAGGGAAGTATCAGTCGAGATCCTATTTTCACCCGTGGTAATCCTTGTGGGACACTCTCATTGCATGTGACCCAACTAACATAGCTAAAATACTGATTCATCCCCTAATAGCAATAACCACTATGCAACAGGCCACAAAAATGGTAGGGATGATAAGGTAGGGATGATCGAGCTCCATTAGCTCAAAAATAATATTCACCAGAAGACAAAGGATAAGGGACACTGACAACCACATAGAAACTCCTCGGATTCCCTTGCTCAGACCACTATCCACAAACTTTACCTCTATTTCTTTAACCCCTCCCCCAGTCCAAATATTGGGACTTCTTGCTCTGCTTATTTATCGACCTCTTCTTATTTTTTCTTGCACTAATAGTATTAGACTGGCGTGATAGAGATGCCATTATCTGAGTCAGCAGATAAATAGAATGTCGAAACACAATATTGGTAACATCTCTTTGAGGTAACTGAGTATGAGTATCATCCTTCGACATAGAGTCAGTAGAGAACGATGGAACTCCATGGGGGAAATTAGAAATTACGACCCTTGACTAGGTCTGTACCCCATAAGTTGGATGTCATTCATCCATATCATCCTCGAGTAGGACTGGTAAGTTTCCATGAGGTTCAAATCAACAGAAGGGCATGATTTGAAAGGTGACCAAAATAAGATTTAGGGGAGAGTTCAATACCTTAGACTCTGTAGCCCAAACATAGAACAACAAGAAAGTGAAATATTCCTAAATGTTTCATAGCCTCTCATATAAGTGTGGTGCGCTACACACTTATAAATAAAACTCTACTTGACACATATTTGTGGAAACCCCATGACACGGCTTTATGGACACCCCATGGCACCAAAACCTAGGCTCTTATATACCAATCTAACTCAATCCAAACCAGGGCATAGTCGTGTCGCGCATCTCAAATCCAACAAAGATAGAAGACCATCCCCTATACCCAATCCAACCAACCAATATACAACCTATGTCGAATGAATTTTAAATATATGACAAGATAAAGTATTTAGAATTCAATGACTTTGGG
The DNA here is from genome assembly GCF_002878395.1 of Capsicum annuum. NCBI lineage: Eukaryota > Viridiplantae > Streptophyta > Magnoliopsida > Solanales > Solanaceae > Capsicum > Capsicum annuum. The sequence goes on along the minus strand of NC_061120.1, from coordinate 149,462,560 downwards.
ATAAGTCTAAATCCAAAACCAACCCAAATAATTCATACCATCCAACCCAAACCTAACAAACCATAATATGCCTAAGTCCACAGTTGTCCATGCAAAGCCTCTAAAAATACCAAAGAATATCTAGTTAAGACATTTCCCCAAACATAGTCAAAAACCAATGTCAAAGAAATAGTAAAGACATAAGATAAACAATAACATGAAATAGGACTTCCGAAGAATGGAAGCTCACCACTTTGGTTTGAGTCAAGTTGTCCCAGAATCACCAAGATACTTAACAGAAGGAATACTAGTATGATTATTTCCTTCATTGCGTGGGGATACATCGCCCGAAGATAGTTTGTGATTGAACGCTATCATGTACTCATGAATAAAGATAAAATAATGACATTACTTAAAACCAAATTAAATAATCATATGCAACCACATCAATACATATATACCAGGCTAGGAAAGGGGACCTAGTTTAGCATTCATTTAAAACTTTAATCTAGGTTATGTAGCTTTACGGTCATAATCTACCTATGGGCTATATGGGTCCTGTGTTACCTCCTGAACAGGCCCATGTGCGTGTAGCCGCATGAATTAGAGATACCATAGGGGTCAAGAATTCTGGCGTACCCTTTACGCTCCATGATACATATAGAAGTTTGTTCTTGGCAAACATAAGTTTCTAGTTTCTATTTTTTGGACTCACACCTTCACGACTAGATATAAAAACCCTCATTATTTCCCAATTAAAACCTTTAGAACATAACCAAACCACTTATTCTATGAGTCAATTACCAAGGCATTATAAAGTGGTATCATCTTATCGACTATATCTTACAAGCAATGTCATTAGCCAACATTTAGGGGATATCCATATACCCCATAAGATTTCGAATTAAACCAAAACCAAGGCATTATGAAGTGGTATTATCTTATCGACTATAGCTTACAAGCAATGTCATTAGCCAACATTTAGGGGATTTCCATATACCCCATAAGATTTCAAATTAAACCAAAACCATGTCCATCAAGGCCTTTCCAAGCCATTTAAAATAATTCATACCAATTTATGTTCCATTACTATATTATGCAATGCAAGGTTTTTAGTAATAATAAAACTACATGAACTGCATGAAAAAATCTTTCTCATAGGCATTTTAAAAACATGTTGAGGGAATATAGTTTCCAAAACCAAAACAAAGTATCAATTGACCATTCCCATGCAATCACATGTTCAAAACCATAAATATAACATGAAAACCATAATTAAAACATGGGAAAGTTGTATGAAACCATAAACAACCAAAACCCCCAACATCTATTTCAAAACCCAAGGTTAATCCATAATAATACCTTAAAAACCATTTCTTAAAACATGTCTTTAGTTGAACTAACAGTGAGAGAGAAGTAACATTCCTGAGTTATGAAGATTCACGAAGAGATTTTGATCCTTAATCCTCTAACTACCTTGAAAAAACCTTAGACAATCTTCTTGAGAGGGTTTAAGGGAGTGTTTTTAATCTTCAAAGTGGAGAATAAATGACTAAATAGGGTTAGAAGACGTGGGGTCTTTAGGGCTTGGGGTGGGAAGTATCTGAAATACCCTCAGCTTAAAAATTGTAGAAAAAATACAGGTAGGTACGATTGAACCCCTCGACTCGTATCCACATCATACAAGTGTACCTTCAACTCGTCACTTGATCAGAAAGTTAGACACCATATTTTGTCCAATATACGACTCCCTTACCTAACTCATATCATCACCATACGACTAGTACCTTAAAGTCGTACCTTAGGTAGAACGTCAAAGGTTAGACACTAGACAACATATGATTAGACCCTATACTTCTCGTTACTTCACTATAAAACTCGTATGGAGTCTTTCTGTACCTTAGACAGAACTTGTCCAATATCACACTAACCAATATACGACTAAGGTTCGAGACCTGTACCCACACTATACGAGTCATAGTATGAGTTGTATAATGATCAGAAGGTTAAAAACCAAGGAAATTTTCAAGGGCCAAAACCCAGGGTATTTTAATAACGTGTTACAAAATATAAAGTAAGAGCAACAAAAATAGAGAGAGAAGAAAGAGTGATTATTATTTATCTTAAGAGGTCTTCTTGGTGTCTTTTACAATAAAGTAAAACCCTTCTATTTATAGGAAAAATTACTCCTAGTTTCTCTTTTAAAGATAGATATTTCATATCCTGGTAGATATCAAATAAATCTTGATAAATCTTATCTATACTCTTGATAGATATTCACTATAATGTAAATACATTTATAACAATATTTTTCTTTAATTAATTTATTAATTTTCTCAATAACCGTCATTGGCCTTAGTAGTCGACCATCATCACCATCTTTGTTTTCATCGATTACCTTAATCATCTTGGATAGAATTTAGTGGAAAATATATTTCAAACTCAAAATATTTTATTTTGGAAAGGAAAAATTAATTATCTACAACAAGTTATTCAAATCAAGACTCTAGTGAGGCACTATTTAGAGGTTTCTCAGAGAGGTTTTTAGCTTTGAAGTCCAGGTAAGCTAGGCTTATCCTACCTTTAGATTGAGTTTGCGATAATTTTTAACTATTATGCTAGGTTTTGATAAGTACTTGTAGTTTGCGTATCATTTAATATATATATATATATATATATATATATATATATATATATATATTGCCTTGTTTATCTAGTTAGGACCCCGTGCTAGTGAATTTTGATATCTTATCTTTTAGTATTATATAACATCTATCACTTTAGGACTTGGAATTAAGTTGAGGAACCTTGGATTCATCCCTTTTTAATTAAGATATATAAATAGTTATTTGAACATATATTTAGTTTCGATTTTGGCTCAGCATATACTTGATTTATGTCATTGATTGTGAATTCTGGTACCACATTGGCATTGGTTATGGGATTTTTTGGATTTTAATTTTATAGTTAGTTGTGGTTATTATGAGTTTCAATTCGAGTTCGGCATCTGGTTATGATGATGTAGGAGTCTTTGTACTAATTAATGTTGATCTGGGAGTTGTGGATCCTCTGAGTTCGTGTTTGATTCCATCATCTAATTATAAGTTTTGTTGAATATCACGTACGTGGTTGATGTTGGGTGTATTTATGTATTCTAGTGTCATTATTTTATCCCTTTTAGCCTTGTTTTGAGGATGATTCATTTGTTATATAGGTTGATAATGAGTGGAATGTACATGTGTTAAATCATGTGTTTATAATGTTCAAAGTGAATTCCAAACAAGTTTGTTCCTGAAAGATTCATTTAGAGTTCAATCGAGAAAACTAGCATTACTAACTTGAGTTAGGTTCTTGTTTAGTTGATCCTGTTAGATTGTATTGTATTTAAAGAATTATTTATGGTTTAAATATGTAATTATGGGTGGAACAACTTGTTGGTAATGTGCAAAGTTTAAATTGATTAAGTGTAAAGGTGGAATAATAAGTTGAATAATAACATGAACTAGCCTAGTCTTAGCTCTTGTTTTGATTCATTGTCAAGGATAGTTTGTTGTTATGATCTCTAATTTGTGGTGTGTGATTATGTAAGAATCTTTGGTATTTGAATATGATGAGATTTTGGTGTTAAAAAGGCAAAAAATCCATGGGAAATACACCACAAGACAAAGGAATATGATGGGACACTCAACACTGAGCCAAAATCTGAGAGACAACTTCCAGAGAGCCAAGGATATAAGCCCTTGGCGCCTCCCCTAGAGCAAGGCTATGGGCAGGGCAATGCCTCCCTATAGCAAGGCTCAACCCAGGGTGGTGCCTCCAACTCCCTTGCTCATTGAGGATTTTTACTCTTACATGGTCTGGGTTCGCTTTTGTGCTATAAATACGTCGTGGTCATATTTTATACATATCTTTGAACATATTTTGGAGATTAAGGGGATGATACAACTTCATATTTAGGTTTTTATTATTTTAATTTAGTTCATACATATTTTTAGTCGTTAATTACCATCTTGTGATTACGATTATGACTATGCGTGGCTAAATGCCCTTTTCTAGGGTTAAAGCCTAAGGCATGAGTACTATTTTTTTGAATTAAGTTTTTTTAATTTTCTTATCATTATTGGTTGTGTGTTCATATTTGATTTAACTATTTTAGGGATTATCTACCCTTAGAATACATCAATTGTCTACCTTTTGATCTCGGGAGAAGGAATAGGGATAGAACATAGAGATGAACAAAGTACGATTTGTATCAATTTATGAAATAAGGAATTTAAATTAGTGTCTAGGATAGGGATGTACTTATATACCTTACTTGATTCAAATGTAGGATGAAAGCTTAAAGAACTTAAGTGTACTATTACATCCCCGCTTAATGATGTAGTTGTAAGGTTCAACTTAGGTAAAGGATTAGAGGTCGGGAGACCATGATCATGCAGTTAACCCTATGAATCAACAAACAAGATAAGCAAGTTATCAAATGAAATTCAATAACATAGTATGATTGTTCAAAGTGTTTTAACCCTGGGTTTTCTCCTATTGATTATTTGAAGATTTTTACTTTACGCATTATTTACTTTTCTCTGGTTATAAATTACTAACTCTCTTTTTAGTTTCATTTGCATCAACTGAATCTAAATTGTGAACTAAAATAGAATTGTTGTTGAAATAAGTCTTTGTGGGATCAATACTTGGCTTTCATTAGGCCACTTTACTACTTGATAAGACCACGTACACTTACGTGTGCGTTTGGGCGCTGTCAAGTTTTTGGTGCTGTTACTAGGGACTTATTATTTGGCAACTATTTATTTTAGTTTTACTTTTAGGTTTATTGGGTGTTTTTACGCTTGGTCTAGGTTCTATTTTTGTAGAAAACAGGTTTATAAAAGTTGGCAAGGGATCGGGACTTGGTTGAACCAAGCACCAAACCTGAGCAACTTTTCCATCAAAGAAGGAGAGAAGCAACCTTCTCGCTCAAATTCTGAAAATCCAAGAAAACCAAGAGAATCCTGCAATCATGGCTAATGAACTAGCAGTCCGCAAGACAGTCAAAGAGGTGGCAATCCCACTTCCAGCCAATTTGACCTCCATATTTTAGAAGCCGACAGCTGGAGGCAATTTTGAACTTAAGCAGAATATGGTACAACTTCTAATCAGCAGTGGACAGTTCACCAGGCTTTCACAAGAAGATCCACAGGTCCACTTGCAAAATTTTCTAGAAGTTAGTGATACAATCATCTCAATGGGCATAAATCAAGATTATGTAAAGATGATGCTTTTCCTATTTTCTCAATTGGGGAAAGAAAAAAAATGGTTGGCTGCAGAACCAGTAAATTCGATCACTTCATGGGATGATTTGGCTAGAAAAATTCTTATTTGGTTCTTCCCATCTGGTAAGACTGCGAGACTTCGTAGTGAGATTGTATGCTTCAAACAAATAGAAATGAGAATTTCTATCATGCTTGGGAGCGATTCAAGGCGCTTCTTAGGGACTGTCCACACCATCAATAGTCCAATGAGGTATTTTCTCATACTTTTGTAGAGGCTCTTGACCATAATATGAAAATTTGGTTAGACTCAATTGCAGGTGGTCAAGCCCTTGAGATAACTTATGATGAGTTGTACACTTTATTGGACCGCATAGCTCAAGGGAACCCATAATGGAATTCAGATTCGAGAAATGTCATGAAAGGAATTACAAGTGTATTGGAGATGGACCAATTCATAGCATTATCAGCTCAAGTTTCTACATTATAAAATTTGATAAACACTCAATTCAGTAACCTAAAAGTTGGAACCACACAACCTGCAGCCACTGTAAATGCAATCCAATAAGCTGCAGGTTGATATGAAATCTATGGGAATAACGGCCATGTAGCTACCATTTGTGCTTCAAACCTAGAATCAGTAATGTATATGGGCAATGCACAAATGTAAATTATGGTAATGCCTACAACATGAAGTGGATGACTATCGTGGAACGCACAACAAGAAATTCAGAAACCACAGGCACAAGGAAGCCAGTCAACTAGAAATATGAAAGAGATGTTAAAACATCTTCTAGGTAATCAAACAAAGTTGGTTGCTGACATGTAAAATTCGCAAGATGCTCTGAGAAGTTTAGAGTTGTAGATTAGGAAGTTGCAGTAAGGATCGAATACTAGGCCTTAAGGTGGTTTGCCAGCAGATACAAAAAATCTAAAACAAGTTATAGCACTCACCTTGAGGAGTGGTAAAGAGCTTTAAGGAGAACCTCCAAAGGAAACTAAGGAGGTAAATGCTAATGTGGTGACTCAATAGGTAAATCACAAATTTTCTAATAAATTGAGAAAGTATGAGTACTCAAAGGAAAAATTTGTTGCAGAAGAAAAGAAGAAAATTCTGCCACTACCTTTCATTCATAGGCAAATTAAAGCGAAAGATGATGCAATATTTAAGAAGTTTTTTGACACATTCAGAGAGCTTCACATTAACTTACCTTTGTTAGATGTTTTGCAAGGTATGCCCAAGTATAAAAAGTAATTTAGGGATGTGGTTGCTAATAAGGTAAAATTGCAGAATATGGGGGCGATAACACTCACTGAAGAGTGTAGTGCTATAATGACACAGAAAATCCCCAAGAAATTGAGAGATTCAGGGAATTTTACTCTCCCTATACAAATTGGGAATAGAGTGGTGCCCCTATCTTTGTTTGAAACATTGGGCTTGGGAAAGCCTATACCAACCATTGTGGTTTTACAGCTCGCAGACAGATCCATTGCATATCCGAAAGGAATAATAAAGGATGTCCTAATTAAGGTTGGTAAATTTATTATTCCTGCTGACTTTATTATTCTTAATTTTGAGGTAGATGAACAGGTACCAATCATCTTGGGGCATCCATTCTTAGAAACTAGATGAGCGTTGATTGATGTTAGAAAAGGCACACTCAAAATTAGGTTAGAGAATGAAGAGGTGGTATTTGATGTTTACGAAGCACCAAAAATAATTTCCTACTATAAAGATTTATGTATTATCAATGTTATTGAAGGGGTACAAGTGTATGGTGGTTAGTCCACCAAAGACCTCTTTGGACTACCTGATTGAACAACCTAAGATTCTACCACCTAAGCCTAATTTGATGCTAATTGATGACCCTGAAAAGGCTGAGGTTGAGGAATTTGTTACCCTTGAGAATGCACACCCAAAAGGGGAAAAATAATAAGAAGATGGAGACCAAGTGTGAGAAAGAGAAGGAAAGATAATGACTAAGTCATAGTTGGGTCGTGCCGCGATACTAAATCAGGCGCTGTGTGGGAGGCAAACCAAGTTAAGTAGGTATGTTTTATTTTTAGTTTTTTGTTTTTGATTGAGTCACAGGCTTATGGGAACTCAGAGTACCGGAAACCTGAGCTAAAGAGCATGGCAAAGACTGAGTGTGGGGTTCTACGGACCTTCCTTTTAAGTAAAGATGCTACTAGCCAGGCCTAGAGGCCTCAGGGAGTATTTTTGTCTCTTGATTATAAATTCACTTTGGGGAGAAAACAGGTTTTAAGTGTGGGGTGGGGAAATTCTCATATTTTGGCTTAATTTAAAAAAATTTGTTGTGAGATATTCTTGTTGGTGGTATTTTTTATTGCAGGATACAGGTGGGTTTGTTTGTAAAAGCATGTTGATTGAGTGAATTGCTATTTTTAAGACTCTTAGACTCAAGTTTTTGACTCTTATACTTTTTGGCTTAAATTTAAATTCATTCTATTATGTGGTTGGGAGTCTATGATGATCCTATTGAGTTAAGCATGGGCCATGTGCGTGTAAGGTTTTTGTATATTCCTTATTGCATGGTATGTCTAGTACTTGACGAGTGTGTGTGTGCAAAGTGAAATAAAGATGGTGGGTTTAGGAGATGATATAGGCATTTCTTTGATAACCTTAGTGTAGAAACTTTCAACTGTATAAGTAACATACTTAGTGTAGAAACTTTCAATCTGTGTAGTAATGGTGGTACTAGCTTAAGTATCTTGCATATAGGATAAGAGAAATGTAGAGTCTCCTTAGCTGATTATAATTACAGTCAAGAGTTTTTCAAGGACGAACAAGGCTTTAAGTGTGGGGTGGTGATGTTGGGTGTATTTATGCATTCTAGTGTCACTATTCTAGCCTCTTTAACCTTGTTTTGAGGATGATTCATTTGCTATATGGGTTTATAATGATATGAATTTTCATATAAGTGTTAAATCATGTGTTTATAATGTTCAAAGTGAATTCCAAACAAGTTTGTACCTGGAAGATTCATTTAGAGTTCAATCGTAGAAACTAGCATTATTAGCTTGAGCTAGGTGCTTATTTAGTTGATCCCGTTGGATGCTATAGTGTTTAAATAATTCTTTATGGTTTAAATGTGTAATTATGAGTGGAAAAACTTGTTGGTAATGTGAAAAGTTCAAATTGATTAAGTGTAGAGGCAAAACAATAAGTTGAATAATAACATGAACTAGCCTAGTCTTAGCTCTTGTTTTGATTCATCGTCAAGGATAGTTTGTTGTTATGATCTCTAATTTGTGGTGTGTGAATGTGTAGGAAGCTTTGGGAACTGAATACGATGATATATTGGTGTTAAAAAGACTGGAAATCAATAGGAAATCCACCACAAGACAAGGACTACGATGGGAGACTCAACACTTAGCCAAAATCCGAGAGACAACTTCCAGAGAGCCAAAGCTATAAGCCCATGGCGCTTCCCTTGGAGCAGGACTATGGGAAAGGCAATGCCTCACCTGAAGTGGGACTTAACCCAGGGCACAACCTAACCTAGAGCGGGGCTCAACCCCAGGCGGCGCTCCCTACTCCCTTGCTCACAAAATTGAGGAATTCTACACCTATATGGCCTGGGTTCACTTTTGTGCTATAAATACGTCATGGTCACATTTTATACATATCTTTGAACATATTTTTGAGCTTGAGGGGCTGCTACAACTTCATATTCGGGTTCTTATTTCAATTTAGTTCATACGTGTTTCTAGTCGTTAATTACCCCCTTGTGATTACGATTATGACTATGCGTGGCTAAACGCCCTTTTTTGGGGTTAAAGCCCAAGACATGAGTACTTTTATTTTGAATTAAGTTCGTTTAATTTGATTATCATTATTGGTTGTGTGTGCATCTTTGATTTAACTATTTTAAGGATTAGCTACCCTTAAAATACATTAATTGTCTACCTTTTGCTTTTGGGAGAGGGAATCGGGAATAGAACATAGAGATGAACGAAGTATGGTTTGTATTATTATATGAAATAAGGAATTCAAATTAGTTTCTAGGACAGGTATGTACATAGATACCATACTTGATTCAAACATAGGATGATAGCTTAAAGAACTTAAGTGGACTATTACATCCCCGCTCATTGATGTAGTTGTAAGGTTCAACATAGGTAAAGGATTGGAGGTTGGGAGACCATGATCACACAATTAATCCTATGAATCAACAACCAAGATAAGCAAGTCAATGAATCAATTCATTAACATAGTATGACTGTTCAAAGTGCTTTAACCCTAGGTTTTCTACTATTGATTGTTTCAAGATCTTTACTTTATGGATTATTTACTTTTCTCTAGTTATAAATTACAAACTCTCTTTTTGGTTACGTTTCCATCAACTGGATCTAAATTGTGAACTAAAATAGAATTATTGTTGAAACAAGTCTTTGTGGTATCAATACATAGCTTTCATTAGGCCACTTTATTACTTGATAAGACCATGTACACTTGCGTGTGCGCTTGGGCGATGTTAGTGGCCTCTTATTATTACCTAATATTTCTAATTTGAATCCGGCGTATGGCCTCTTGTTATTATCTATCACTACTGATTCGAGCCCGATGTCTGACCTCTCATTACTACCCATTAGTGGTGGTTTAAGCCCAGTTCAAATTTGGACTGCATTACGATTTCATGGAATTGATTCGGTTATGAATTACTTACACTTTTTCTTTAAAATTACTTCTTATGTTTCCCACTGACTTATGGGGGCATGGTTGCTTTAATTGTATTCTTTAGTGTGCCTAGCGGGCTTATGGGGGGTAATTAGGTTGTGTTTGGTTTGCCTTTTATTACTGCGATATTTATCTTTTTGTGTTGTTTGTACCTATTTCCTTTATTGCATTTTCATAGCTCGATAGTTTTTTACATTTATATCCCTATTTATTATTGTCTTAGACTACACCCTCACATTTTAGTTATACTTTTTCTATATTAAGCTCAGTTAGCCGATGATGCCTACTGTGTACATATTACTTTGGTACTCATACTACACTTCTGCATCTTTTTCCCAATACAGATCTAAGTACTAGTAGTCGACATTGATGTGGTTCCTACCTTTTAGTACAAATTCAAAGCAAGCAGGGCTTGCTATCATTTGAGGTTGATCGTCCTCTATATTTTATAGTTTAGTTTTTTTTACTTGAGACTACTTGTATATATTTTGATATTTTGGATTCTATCTAGTACTCTGGGTATCTTTTAGTATGGTTCTAGTATAGACCTGACCATATCTTGGAAGGGATTCATTTATATATTGGTCCCTTTTCTTTCCTTCGTTTTAATTATTTTATATGTTTTTTGGTGTTATCACTTATTACTACTACTATTATTATTATATGCGATCTTTTATGGTTTCTACCTATTAGCCTGTAACCTATTATTTTGGGCTATGGCATGGCTTGTCTATTGATGGGATAAGGTAGATGTCATCATGACTTGAGAAATCATATCGTGACAGCTTTGTATCAGAGCCTAGGTTTCAGTGGTACTGTTGATACTGGAGCCAATATTTAGTAGAGTCCCGTGGATCGGTACGGAGATATCTATATTCTATCTTCGAGATGCTATGAAAATGTTTTGGGAAAAAATCTTATTTTATTGATCAATTTTAATGCGTTGGGTTTGAGTTTGTTGTAAATATTTATTGGTTCACTTTTTATGCAGATAGCTAGGATATAAGGTTTTAAAGTCGTGGATCGAGACCCCGGCCCACTGCTAGAGTTCTATCTTAGGGTCAAGGTCAACCAAGAGGCTGAGGAAAGGATAGAGTAGCATCCCTAGTTCCAAATCAGGCTAGGGATCCATTACCTAATCCTATCATAACTCCTGATACTGAGAGAGCTCCAAGTATTCTGCCATAACAGCGGTGGTCCAGGGGACAGTCTAGGATTCACCCAATTTTGTATCTTTTTTAGTTCTTCGAGATATATTAGTACAGGTATTGGGGTTAGTTGGTGATCCACCAGCTGAGGGAGCTCAGCCAGCAGCACAAACTGGTGTTTATTTAAAGGCACAGCCTGCGATAGTAGCACCTAGGGTAAAATTTCCTCCAGCACCAGTAGTCCCACAGTTGCCAGTAGGCCCAGCTAGTTATATCTTTAGAGTAGCAAAAGATGTTGAGCAAATTTTTGGGATTGACTTTACCCAAATTCATCGTGACCTAGGGAAGGATGCTTATGAGTTCCTATCCAGTTGCGAGAAGTGGTGAATTTATGGGTTAGTTGAGTTACAAGGAATGGACTTTATTGATTATCAACTAGACACAGTTGCAAGGAGGTGGTGGAGAGGTTATCTTGATTCCTGGCCAGCTTGATCTCAACTAGTGACTTAGACTTTGTTCTCCCAGGTTTTCTTGGGTAAGTATATGCCTCACAGCATGCGGGAATATCTTCAGGATAATTTTTTTACTTTGAGATAGGTTTCTATATTTGTGGCTGAGTATGATGTGAGATTCCATGAGTTAGCAAGACACGTCACTATGATTCTATCTATAGAGTATGAACAAATTCAATCCTTTGTTAGGGGATTGGGATTATTGCTTTGTAGGGCTATACAGAGCTTGGTGACTTCAGGAAAGTCTTTTTCTGAGATAGTTAGGGATGTTTATTCTATATAGGTGATGGATTATGAGGCCTAAGGGGTAGCGATAAAAGACCTTATTACTAGGGTAGTTACAATGGGAGTCATAATGGTTCATAATTCATAAGTCAAAGATTTCACAGTAGGTAACCTCAGTAGCAACTTTCTTAGTATCAATATTAGCCTAGCTGGCTAGTTCAATCATAGCTTCAGATATCAAACAATGTCAGAAAAATTGTAGGTCAGAACAGTAGTCAATCGCAAAGGGGTGTTCAATAAGAATCGTCGAGTTGGGGTGGTCATTCCAAATCCATCGAACCTTCTAGACAGAGTAGGATTCCTAGGGCATGTTATGAATGTGGGGTTGTTGGTCACTTTTCCCGTGAGTGTCCCTAGTATAGAATGATTGAGCCATCAGTTCAGACTACACAAATGATCAGATCAATACCATTGCTAGGTAGAGGTGGTAGATAGGGTTGTGGGGTTGTCCCTAAGGTTCTAGAGGTGGTTTGCAAGGAGGTAGGATAGGTGGTCGGACAAACACCTAGTCCAATAGTTGATAGGGTTATTTGTACATTGTACCAGGTAGATCAGATGCAGAGGCTTCGGATGTTGTGATCACATATATGATTTTCATATGCCATCAGCCAACTTCTACTTTATTTTATCCCAGTTCCATATTTTCATACATTTTTGCTTATTTTTCATCACGGTTGGGTTTATGTTTGGAGTCCTTATCTATGCTATTATGTATATCTACCCCCATAGGTGATTCTTTAATAGTGGATCGAGTATATAAATCTTGTTTGTTGTCTGTTCAAGAGTTTGATACTCAAATTGATCTCATTGTCCTAGATATGGTAGATTTTAATATGATTCTAGGCATGGATTGGCTATTTCCTTACCATGCGGTCTTGCACTATTTTGTTAAGACCGTTACCTTATCCATGCCTAGCGTTACCCCAGTGGTGCGGCAGGGTTCTCTTAGCTGTGCACCGACAGGGATTATTTTTTATATTCGAGCTAAGAGACTGATATTGAGGGATTGTGAGTCATTTCTTGCTTATGTTTGGGATGTCAGTTCTAATATTCCATTACTTTACTTCGTCCCTATTGTTTGTGAGTTTCTTGATGTGTTCTCAACTGACCTACCTATCCTTTCTCCTAAGTGTGATATAGATTTTATTATTGACCTCAAGCCAGGAACCTAACCTATTTCTATAGATTCTTGTCATATTACTCTTGCTGAGCTGAAAAAGCTAAATAGTCAGCTTCAAGATCTTCTGAGTAAGGTCTTTATCAGACCGAGTATGTCACCATGGGGTGATCCAATTTTTCTTGTGAAGAAAAAAGATGGCTTTGTGTGTGTATTGATAATAAGGAATTGAATAAGGTGATCATGAAGAATAAGTATCCTATATCTCGTATGGGTGATTTATTTGACCAACTTCAGGGTGTAGCAGTGTTTTCTAAGATAGAAATAAGGTTTGGTTATCATCAATAGAGAGTTAGGGTTACGGACATCCCTAAGACAGCCTCCATGAATCGTTATGGTCACTATGAGTTCCTAATAATGTCTTTTGGGCTGACCAATGACCCAACAACTTTTATGGATCTGATGAACCACATGTTTAAGTCGAATTTAGATTCCTTTGAGATAGTATTTATGATGATATTCTGTATATTCGAGGAGTAGGAAAGAGCATGAGCAACATTTGAGGATTATGCTCCACATTGTAAGAGATCATTGGCTTTATGCCAAGTTCTTAAAGTGTAAGTTTTGGCTTGAGTCTATAGCTTTCTTAGGGAAAGTAGTGTCCAAGGATAGGATTATGATATACCCAACAAAGATTGAGGCTATTCGTAGTTGGAATCCCTAAAATTGGTAAATCATGGAAATATGGGTACAAAGGAATCCCTAAATTAATTGGTTTAGTATGGAAATTGGTAATAACCTCAACCCACTTGCATAGTTTATTTTGGAATATGAATTATCATTTAGTTTGGTTTATTTTCTTTGAAACTAATACATTGCACAAATAACAAAATAGATAATAAAGATTATGAAACCCTTGTGGGATATGAAGGAATCCCCAAGTAAATTTATTAATAGGGTCTGTGGGTACGAAAGAATCTCTAAAGTGATGGCTTAATAAAATTGCGTGTAAGTTATAGTCGGTATGATTATACCACTTAATAATGTCTTAATAATTGACTCCTGAAATTGGTGGTTTGGTTATGTGTTAAATGTTTTAATTGGGCAATAATGGGTATTGTGATAGCAAACAGAGAAGGTGTAAGTTCGAAGGATGGACATTGGAAACTTATATTTGCCGATATGAGGGTTGGTCTTGATGACCATGTGCTCTTGGGGTATAAGGTAATCCCCTTAGTATATACACGTACTTATGTATCATAGAGGGTGAAGGGTAGAAGGGAATCCCTAGCCACCTATGGTATCTCCAGTTCATGTGGCTAACACATACTGGGGGGCGTTCAGGGGGGTAACACTGGATCCATATAGCCCCTGGGTGGACTTATGATAGTAAAGCTACACATCTTGGGTTAAGGTTTTAAAGTGCATGCTAAATATTGTTCCCCATCTTGGCATAGTATATATATGTGTGTGTGTGTGTATATATATATATATATATGTATATATATATGTATGTATTTGAATATGATTATGTGCATTGGTTTGATTTGGTTTTGGATTGATGGCCTTACTTCATCTTTATCCCTGAGTTACATGCTAGCATTCACCCCATTAACCCTATTTGAATATTGTATCCCCATGCAATGTAGGAACTGTCCATACTTCTACTTCTCCTACACATTGACTAGGATTTGAGATCAGCTCGTGATTTTGATTGAAGTGGTGAGCTTCCATACATCGGATAACCTCATTTTATGCTATAGATTTCTTTGTCTTTACTATTTCTTTTGGTTTTGGTTTTGGATATAGTCGAGAGGCATGTCCCCATTAGATATTCTTTGGTGTTGATTAGAGGCTTTTTCAAACGACTGTGGACATTGGTGATATTGGTATTAGTATTGGTATCAATATCGGTATGGGCATCGGTATCGGTATCAGTATAGGTATTAGTTGGTTGCTTGGTTCTTGGTAGTTGGTTTTGGTTATATCCTTATCATAATGTCCTTAAATTTATATTCTCTTATCTTTTTATATGTTCAAAATTCATCTGACATGGGGTGTAAGGAGGTCAATGGTTTGGGTATTGGGGTGGTCTCCGGTCCTAGTTGGACTTGAAATACCTGACACGGGCGGGCCTTGGTTTGGGTCATATCAGATTTGTATCGAAGAATTAGGTTCATGGTCAGTTTGGTTTCCACAAAGCTGTGTCAAATAGAGTCTCTTTTATGGATATGCAGCGCGCCACACTTATAAGGGAGAGGCTATGAGGCATTTAGGAATGTTTCCCATTTTTTTGTTCAATTTTTAGCTATAGAGTCTAAGAGATAGAATCTCTCTAATTCCCATTTTATGCCTTTTAGATCATGCCTCCAAGAAGATCTAATGTCCACAGGAACTCTTCCGTCCAGTTTGAGGACAATATGGATGGAGCTTGTCCTACTGTAAGAGTTAAGACCCGATCTAGGATCACTTCTTCTGATTACCCTAAAGGATTTCCATCAGTTCCTTCTAATCCTCATTAGTCACCTCAAGCGGATGTGTCTAATACTGAGTTTCACCAATCGATCCACGTTCTTACCCAATTGGAAGCCTCTCATATTGAGCGTGTTACTTTGGTTACTCCATCTCGCGAGGCCTCTAGAGTTGTCCAATTTATGAGATTGAGTCCTCCTACTTTCACTGATACTAGGATTGAGGAAGATCCTCAATATTTCATTAATGAAATAGAAAAAATTTTCATGTGATACATGCCACTGGTGTGGAGAGAGTGGAGTTTGCCAATTACCAATTGAAAGATGTAGCATACCAATAGTACGAGGAATGGGACCAGTCTAGGGGCGATAATGTTGAGTCCGCTTTATAGGATGATTTCTCTAGTTTTTTTTAACTTCATTGTTTGATTAAAAGAAAAATTTAGTTGAATAAATACTATAGAAATAAAGACATAAATCTGCGGGATTTTGGACCGTTTCTTTCCTTAAGAGTTAAGGGAGGCAAAAGCAAAAGAGTTTGTCAATTTGAAGCAAGGAAAGATATAGTCAAGGAATATACCTTGATGTTTCATCAGTTATCTTGGTATGCTTCAGAGTTGGTGTTTAGCATAAGGGCTAGAATGAGGAAGTTTTCTTTGTGGTTATCTTAAGACTTGATTCTAGAGAGTAACGTTTCCTTGTTAAACAATGACATGGATATTTCTTGGCTAGTGGTTTAATGTAGCAAGTCGAAGAAGAGAAGAAGAAGCCGACTGAATTTGGTGAGAGGTAGAGTAAGAAATTCCACTATTCAGACCAGGATGGAGGTCAGCAGCAAAGTGGTAGAGAAGGTGGAAAGTGGTGTAAGAAGAAGTAGGGCAATTTTAGGTCCTATTTGATGGCTAGTGCTCCTTATCCAAAGAAGTATAGTGATCAACATTTGTAGGGTGGTGATGGTTCTAAAGAACAGGTTACCAAATCTTAGGCTAGTGGGACTCAGTCAGCTCCATTATATACCTCCTGCAGGTTTTGTAGCTGGTTGGATCATAGATTCTATGATAAAAAGAGGGACAGGTGTTATAAATATCATCAGCTAGGGCATATGCTTAGAAAATGTCCATGTGTAAGGTTGCTTCTAGGTAAAACAAGGTTCTTTTATCCTCTTCATCATCTCCAGCACCAAAACATGCCTCTTCTAGCTCCAGTACTGTTCAGAACTGACTCTATATACTCACTACTGGTAAGGAGTCTGAGGCATCTCCAGATGTCATAATTGGTATGTTGAAACTTTTTTCCCGTGATGTGTACTGTTTACTTGATTTGGGTTCCACTCTTTCTTATGTGACCCTATTTGTGGTTTTGCATTTTGGTTTTGTTCCTGAGTGTATTTCAGGCCCCTTCTCTATTTCTACCCTGGTAGGCAACTCTGTAGTTGCTAGAAGAGCCTATAGGGGTTGTGTGTTATCTGTTGGTGGTAGAGAAACTTTGGTAGATCTAATAGACTTAGACATGGTTGATTTTGATGTCATATTAGGGATGGATTGGTCATACTCGGGCTATACTTCTTTAGACTGTTGGACCCGTAAGGTCATTTTTAAATTACCTAATGAGCTGGTTATCGAATGGGAGGGGATTTCCCTGGTACCTAAGGGAAGGTTTATTTTGAATCTTAGAGCCCAAAATTAATTTTCGAGGGATGTCTCTATCATTTTGTCCAGGTTAAAGATTCTGACTCGAAGAGTCCTTTCTTACATTCCTTCCCCGTGGTAAATGAATTCCCTAAGGTATTCTCTAATGATATTCTAGGTATTCCTCCTGATAGAGTGATTTATTTTGGGATTGATCTTTTTTCAGACACTCTTCTAATCTTTATTCCCCCATATAGGATTGCTCCAGCGAATTTAAAGGAGCTTAAGGAGTAGTTAAAAAGTCTTTTAGACAAGGCTTTTATCAATCCTTCTGTGTCCCCATGGGGTCCACCTATTTTGTTCATGAATAAAAAGGATGGGTCCCATCGAATGTGTATTGATTAACAACAATTAAACAAGGTTGCCCTAAAGAATATATATATGCTTCGAAGGATTGATGATCTCATTGATTAGTTATAGGGTGTTAAGTTCTTTTCTAAAATAGATCTTCGGTTCGAGTACTATCAATTACAAATTAGAGAGGCAGATATCCCAAAGACTGCCTTCCAAACATAGTATGGTCGCTTTGAGTTTTTGGTGATGCTCTTTGGTTTGACTAATGCCCTAGTGGCATTTATTGATCTTATGAATAGAGTTTTTCATCAGTTTCTAGATTTGTTCATCATTGTTTTCATTAATGATATTTTAGTGTACTCTAAGAGTGAGGCGGATCATATCGATCACCTCCTCCTTATGTTGTAGACCTTGAAATATCAGTAGTTGTATGCTAATTTCTTCAAGTGTGAGTTTTGGTTAAGTGTTGTGACTTATCTAGGTCATGTTGCATGTAGTGAAGGGATCATATTGGATCCATAAAAGGCCGCAGTGGTTAAGAAGTGGCCTAGACCCACGACTCCAACTGATATTCAGAACTTCTTGGGTTAGCTGGTTATAGTAGAGGATTTGTAGAAAGCTTCTATTCTATCTCTTATCCATTGACTAAGTTGACTTAGAAGAAGGTGAAATTCTTTTGGCTTAATGCTTCTGAAGGTAGTTTTGAGAAGATGAAGGATAAGTTAACCTCGGCTACGGTCTAGACTCTTCTTGAAAGCACTGATGGTTTTGTGGTCTATTGTGATGTATCTCAGAAGGGAATGGGTTGTTTTTTTATGCAACATAGTAAGGTGGTTGAAGTAAGGTGGTTGTATATGCTTCTAGGCAATTGAAGGTTCATGAGAAGAATTATCCGGCTCATAATTTGGATTTGCTAACTGTGGTATACAGATCTTGTATCTCTATTTATATGGGGTTCATGTGGATATCATTTCTGATCATAAGAGCCTGTAATATGTGTTCACTCAGAAAGAGCTTAATCTCAGGCAAAAGAGGTGGCTTGAGTTGTTGTTGGACTATGACATGATTCTTCACTACCACCCAGGTAAAGCAAACGTTGTTGTTGATAACCTTAGCAGGTTGTCTATGGGTAGCTTGTCACATATAGGTGAGAAGAAGTGGAACTTAGTAAAGGACATTTATCATTTGGCAAACCCTGGAGTTCGTCTCTTGGATTTTGAGAATGATGGTATGTTTGTGCAACAGGTGGCGCAATCGTTTCTTGGTACAGAAGTAAAAAATAAATAGGTGTTAGATCCTATCTTGATGCTAATCAAGAATAATGTGGGAAGGCAGAAAGTGATAGCTTGAGAGATTAGTGGTGATGATATCTTGAGGTACTAAGAGAGGTTATGTGTTCCCGATGTTGATGGTTTGCGAAGTAGGATCTTAGTCGAGGCCCATGAGTTGCGGTATACAATTCATCTTGGTTCCACAAAAATTAACCATAATCTTAAGGAAATATATTGAGTGAATAACATGAAGCGGGATATAGCCATGTGGCTAAGTATATGGTGTGTCCGCAAGTGATGGTGGAGCACATAAAACCCGGTGGGTGGTTTCAAGAAATTGAGTTGCTGGTGTGGAAATGGGAAGTAATAAATATGTATTTTGTTACTGGTCTTCCATGATCATGGAACTAGTTTGATTCCATCTGGGTCATTATGGATAGGATGACCAAGTCAGCTCACTTCTTGTCGGTGAAGACTAATTATTATGCCGAGAATTAGGTGAGTTTGTTTCTTCAAGAGATCATAAAGTTGCATAGTGCACCTATTAGTATTATTTTGGATCATGCTACTCAGTTCTCGTTGTATTTTTAGTATTCATTTCAAGGGGTTGGGGGACTAAAGTGAGCCTTAATATCGCCTTTCACCCGAAGGCAGATGGGCAAGCAGAAATATCCATTCAGAAATTAGAAAACATACTCTGAGCTTATGTGATCAATTTTAGTGGCAGCTGGGTTGACCACCTACCTCTTATTGAATTTGGTTATAACAATAGTTACTATTCTAGCATTGGCATGGCCCTATTTGAGGCGTTATATGGTAGGAGGTATAGATCTCCTATTGAGTGGTTTGGGGTTGAGAGACTAGGATGTTTGGCCCAAATTTGGTTTATCAAGGTATGTAAAAGGTGAAGGTGATTTGGGATAGGGTTAAGACCATTCAAAGTAGCCAAAATTCTTATACGAACGTGAGGCGAAGGGACTCTGAAACACCCTGGGTTCCTGGCCCTTGGAGAATTTCCTGGATTTTTGGTCTCTAGAAAGGATATGACAAGGAAAAATGACTTATACACTGGGATACGAGTGGCATGGGTTAGTCGTACGCTGACCAGTGTTGGTTGGTGGGTTGGATTTGGTTTCTAAATTGCATACAACTTAGGTGGTACAAGTTGTATCAGTGGATATGGGTTGTTTGATTACTTTACTTAGTCTTAGTTTGATAACATAAGTTGGATCTGAGTACGAGTGGCTCACCATGAGTCGTAAGCCAGGGGATGAGTTGTACCATTAACTCGTATGGTGGTCAATATTCAATCCTCTTGGTATTTTATTTGGCCAGAGGTACAGATCATATGTACTTGTCATATACTTGGATACAACATGGTTTGGGGTGATTCATACCTTGGACGGTGTTGGGTCCAAGGGAGATAGCCTTAGGTACGAGTGGTGGGTACCACTCATATTGGAGGGGACAACTAGTATGAATAGTCGTACACACTTCATAAGATTTGTGCGAGTTTATGTGAGGGCAATCTGGATATTTCTCCACTTAACCTAATAAGGCCCCATGACTTATATTCCTATTGGGAGGTTATTTACCCTATTATTCTATTCATTAACACTTAGAAACTTCTCTTAAACATTCGACAATTCTCTCTAAGGTTTTTAGGTAAGGGAAGGCTAGGGTTTCATCTTAAGAATAAATTTGGGGCTTGTGTTAGTGATTTCTCTCCATCATATTCTTGGTTTAAGGCATATTCTCTTCCCTCATTGTTAGTTCCAACTAAAGGCATGATTTTATACAATGTTTTCATAGTTTGATTATTGTATGATTTTGGATCTTCAAATATAATTTAGGTCTTTTGTTATGAATGCTTGGTTATGGTATTCCCATGTTTTAATTATGATTTTATATACTTTAATGGTGGTCTTGGATAATTGGTTGCATGGGATTGGTTATTTGGTAATTGGCTTTGATTTTGAAAACACTATGCCCGCAATGTGTTTGATAAAATGCATATGGGAATGTTTTCACTACATTATTGGATTTTAATGGAACTTATGCATGGTTTAAACTTGGTAATGGAACCCTAAATGGTTAAATGGTTTGGAATGGTTTGGTGGTCATGGTTATGGTTAATTGGACTTCTTTGGGGGTAAAATAGAATCCCCCAAGTAAATATGTTAATGAACAACTTGTGGGGTACATCGGACTCCCCTAAGAAACTTACTAATGGAACACTTGTGGGTTACATGGAACTCCCCTAAGTTAACTTGGTAAATGGGTCCATGGGAATCCCTTTACCTTAAAAGGTTTGGCTAAGGATAATACTTACAAAATATAGTCGGTATGACGATACCACTACTCATAGCCTTGGTAAGTAATAAATGGAATAATTGATTGGTTGGTTGGAAATGGTTTTAATTAGGTAATAAAGGCGGGATGTGATAGCTAACCGTGAAAGTGGGAGTTCTATGAACGAACACTGGAAACTCATGTTTGCTGACATGACGAGTAGGGCATAACGACCCTTTTATGATACTATGAAGTACGCGGAAATCCTCTAAGTACATTGTACATACGTATCATGGAGGGTGAGAGTACTTGGGAATCCCTTACTCTTATTGTATCTCCGGTTCGTGTGGCTAGACGCATCAGGGCCCGTTCAAGGGTTACACTGGACCCATATAGACTGTGGGTGGTTCAGGATGGTTAAGCTTCACATACCGAGTTTAATGGTTCTGAATGCATGCTAGACCTGGTTCCCTCACACACCTAATTTTGACCTTCTGATGCTCTCTTAGGATGCTATTTTTTGTCAAAATTATTTAACTTTTAATACTAATATTTTACGCATTATTTTGGTATCAAATAATTTTCCACAAGCCACATCATGATTTTAAAATGTACAAATTATTTTATTACTTTTTAGTATCATTTTATAATTTATTGATTCAAATACAACATTTTACATAATTTTTTAAATATTTATTAAATTATTTTTTCATAAATATGCACACTCACAATTTTACAAATTAATTATTTTTTTATTATTATTACTATTTTATATAATGTTTTTAATGTAACATAAATTTTACATGCTTAGTTATTTTAATAACGACATCTTATTATTTTTATTATATACATTAATTAAAATAACGGCCTAATTTTATCTAATTTCGTCCACCTATTTAATTTTTAGCCACTCAATTGTTTCATTGGTGTCAATTTTAGTCAAATTTGACATCAATTTTGGTACCAAATTAAATTCTAATTTTCGACCCATTTTTAAATCCTTTTAATCTCAGCCATAGATCAAATTTGATCCAACAGCTGAGATCATATCCCCCATTCTTTCTTTTAAAAATTAAAACAAAACCCTAATCCCTCTATTTCAACAAAACAATTGTAACCTTCTCTCTCTCTACCTCTCTTTTCTCCTTTCTCTCTAAATGAAATCGCAATCGACCACCATGGCTAGTGAACGCACCAATACTGCCGCCACTCTGGTGCTTTCCATCCCCAGCAGCCGTCCACCAGTCAGTGTCAAACATGAACCCTACAAATGTCGTGACGTCTCCACCACTTCAACTGGCAAAGCAGATGCCCAGTGTTACTGCCAAACCGTCGGAACCATCCGCCTCACTGCTTCTCACCGAAACAGTCGTTGCCCCAATGAAATAATCACCACAACAGTCGATGCCGACTATTACTACCATTTTTGAACAAATGTCATCGAAAATTCTCAAATACACAATAGATTTACGGAATTTATCTTGGGTTTGTTTTCTCATTTAAATTCTTGTCCTAATATGTTTCTACCCTTCTCCGTTTCTTAGGAATATTCTTAATCAATAATGTTTAGCTCTGAATTTTTACTCGATTGCATGCTCATTTGCTTATCTGGATTAGTATATATGAAAACTCCCAAATTGGGATAAGTTTCATTCTAACCCTAATTTTGAATTTGATGTTCATGTCTGTATGCATGCTTCATATGACTCTTTTTTTACCCTAAATTATGACTTGAGCAATGACACATTATTCAAAAACTGTTGTGAACTTCTACTATGGTAGTGTTTCGAATATGAATTTAATATTTTATTTACTTTAACATGGTTGGTAACTGAGTTGTACCTTTTTAATTGAATCTGATTGTGTACAAAAATTAAGAATAATTTAAATTAGAAGTATTTTGTATCATTAATTACCCTTTTAGCGTTTTATATATATGGTAAGTGACAAAATTGTTCATTGTCCGAATATTCACTGTTTCCTCAAAATATTAGATTTATATATTTAAGGTAAATTTGCACAATTGATTTAGTCTTTGTATTTAAGGAAAATATTTGTTTTTATTTTTGGATTGAATTTTACGTGATTGATTCCATCTTTCAATGAAAATTTTACTTGATTGATTTTTGCAAAATATTCTCCTTCCGCTTTTATTTTCTGACCCTCTTTGCTATATAAACAATCTTCCCCATTCTTTGACAAGCGGACAGACTTTATACCCTCTATAAAAAAATAAGTGATTTTTATTCCTTCTCTCTTAAATAATTTACATACTCTACATTCTCCACAAGGGACAATCTCTACACTCTCTCACACAAAAACTTGAAGCAAAAAGAAATAATTTCACTTTATTAGTTTTCGTACTTACTTTTGGAGCATAGGTTTTGAACTTTCTATGGCAATTCGTACTTGAATTTTGTGCATCTTGGTTTTCTTAGTATTGTTGGTTGTGTCAACCGCTTGGTTTTCTTATTATTATTTGTTTTCGTCAATCGGTAAGTCCCTGTCGATGCAATTTCCTTTACACTGTGATGATGCTAGAAAATATGACCATAGGAATCATTTGGTGTTTGTTTATTATATCCATGTTACGTTATATTTTTGCTTGTATTGCTATTATATATTGTCTCACATGTGTAAATAGACAGTTTCGGGAATTTGAAGAGACGTCAAGGTATTAGGGAGGGGGCTGCCCATTCTCTTTCTTTTATTTAGTTGTTTATTTTAATTCATTGTGTTGTAATAACTTTTATAAACTTTGGTGTAATAATAAATTGGGACTACTCGGGGAGCGGGGATTTATGTGCAATATGAATCACATAGACAAACATAACCTAGGTTTTTATGTTTATGTTCTTTTGCATGCTTATGCGTCACTTAGGTAAATTCTTAGGATTAATAATAGACTCGTTATACCACTTAGAAATCACATCTTAAGACCGTTAGTAGGCTTTCGACATAACAAAAAATTATTTTGGACATGTTAATTTAACTTTAAAAATAAAAAAAATTAATTTCCAGCATTTTTACTTGCCTTTCTGTGTGTTTTCAGCATATTATGTTTTTCAACATATAAATATTAATTTCTGGCATGTTAATATCATTCCCTAGCATATAATAGTAGTTATAAGCATGTTAATATATTTTTCAGCACGTCAAACATTAGATTTAAGCATGTTCACATTAAATTCCAACATGTTGATATGATGTTAATTCTCTTTCCAGCATTAAGAAATGAGTTTCCTGCATGATAATTGCTTTCCAGTATGTTAATTCACCTTCCTGCAGTAAAAAATGTATTTCCAGCATGTTAATGGACTTTCCAGTATTAAAAAAGAATGTTGGTAACAATTTTCAACATGTAATTTTGATTTCCTACACTGTCACTAATTTACAACACTCTTCGCATAATAAATTAACAAGGATCACTCTCCAACATATTGACTTTATTTTGACATACTTTGTTTTAACAACTTTACAACATTATTTTGAAATGGTTTGATAATTACCTTTCATCAATAAATAATTACTTTCCAGTTAGACATCATGCTATAGGTTAACTACAATAAAATAAATAATTATTTGTCTTAACATGTCAATCACCGTAATCACTCTTTAATTAACCAAGAGGCTAACTTGGGACTATTATATGCTAAGTAACGTCCTATTTCTGTTGCTCTTTGAGTCCTACTATGAAACATAGCATTGTTTCTCTAGACCACAAATCCAAATTATAAAAGCCTAATGCCTCTTGGGTGATAAGTGGTACGATAGTCATTCTGGAGGCATTAGTTTTATCCTGTTTTTTTAGAAACTTTTGGGTTAACAACCAGCTTATATGGGATGGGGAGTGTAGTCATTCGGAAGTGATGATCTCCGACATATATTACATGACTTATGACATTATCACTTGTCTAAGAATACAGACAATGGGTCGGACAATGATTAAACTTATTGGGGTACTGATACGAATGAGATCAAAAATATTTCCTTGATTCAACTTTTTGATTTTATTATTATTTTATCCGCCTATCTATTTGGGGTAGTTGGTTTATTTAAGCAGTCTCCTTTGCTATAATTTGTGTCATTCTTATTTTCTCACTTTTATTGTTCTTTTATTAATTCTTGTGTTGTTTACCACTTAGGTAATGATCAAATAGGAATAACCATAACATGTTTGTTTATTATTTACTTTATTATTTAGTTAACATTATCATAATAACAAAATAAACGATCTTTATTTGATCACATAGAACCCCCACGTAAAGTATGAATTCTGTCAGGAACCACCTTTGTGGACCTCAAAAGGTTTCTAACACCTTCCTTTTGAGGTAATTTGAACCCTTACCTGAATTTCTGGTGAACTAAGATAAAACAATAAAAATAGGTTCGTAGTTGGCCTAGACTAATGCCCTAAAGCACCTTAATACATTAGGTGGTGACTCTTCACATTCACTCTTCTTAAACAATCCCAAAAAAAGTAGTCATGTCAAATCCCATTTTTTGCAAGAAAAATGGGGTGCAGCAGAAAGGCGACTCTGCTGGGGAAGTTAGGTTCTAACCATTATGAGTTTATGATTTACGTGGGACTCTATTGTTTGTCTGGATTTTATTTTGATTGTGATTTTTCATGATTATTGTTTTTTTTGACATCTTGATTTATTTTTCCACATGTTAGCCTTTCTTATTTCCCTTTTATGCCTTTTTCATATTTGTCCATGCCTATCCCTTCCCCTCTTCTCCCTTTGTTGGCTATGTGTTTTATTGTCTATTTACTTTTATTTCTAAGCATACTATTGTAGTTTGCTACGTGTTATGTGTCACTACTTTATATAACTGGCATTTCGCTCATACTTTCTTCCACTTTGAACATCTTTTATTTTTATTTCACGAACGATTGTGTGGATACAGGGACGTTCTTTCCTAAAACAACCTTCAAAAAATGCCTTGTGGATTGATCAATCAGTGATGCATCGACAGTCACAAGTTTTCCCACTCTCGCGTTGTCCACTCGAGGGAACCATGTCATAAACTCACTCTTATCCTTTAGGTCTTGGCTACATATTTCTTTCACTAAGAAATATGTGTACCATTCAACCTAGGATTCCTTGGCACCCTTCATGAATTGAGTGTTAGTCTCATTCAAAGTTCAAAGGGGTTCACAACCCTGAAAGGATACATAATACTATTTGCTATGTGTTGCATTTCTATGTATGCATTGATATCTTGCCGTTCTTACTTGCCTTTGTCGCTCCTTATTCTTAGTGTTCCTTATTTTGGAGTTCTTTACTTTCAAAATTCCTGTCATGTTAGGACCCTGCAATACACTCTTTGGGCCAAGCCAATTCAAAAATTACCTTTAATTTATCCTCCTGACTCATCCTTTAGTATACTAATTATCTATTATTTCAACTTTTGCTTGGCTATAGGGGTTCTAGACACATTCATAATTTCTTAGTGCAACTTATCATTTTAGGACACCCTCTTCTTAATGCTTTCAGCTCTTATATACTATGTCCTGCATAATCCTTTTGATACTATCATTCTCATATCGTACTATAGCTTTCACAACCTCTAAGTTACATAAAGCTCTCATGACTTCTATTCACTCCAAATGAGCATAACTCATTATTTTCAAATGAGTAGAATATTCATTCTAGACTTCTGTGCATACTCTTTGTTCCTAATTATAAATCCTTTCTACTAAGTTTTACTAGAGTTGAACATCAGAAATGGACAGTCAAGCAATATCCATCAATATTTTCATTAGCAAAGCTGAGCATTAAAGCTTGGGGTTGCATCAAAATAAAGTCATTTTGAGCATCAAAAGGCTAGAAAGAAGAATAGAGAAAATTAGTGGAATAATGACTGATCTTTGAGGTTCAGTAGAGATGCCATTAGGTTTTATAGAGCCGTTATTTGAAACAAATGTTAGCACTCCCATCCACACCATGGAGTCTCCTATATTGACAACTTCACCTATTCCTGATCGTGATACACACATGCCTGCAAGTCTGTATTCAATTGCATTTCTAAAAGCACTTTGTGGGTTGACAAATACAACTAAGGACAAAGAGACCGAAGGATAGGTTCCTAACCATGAGGCAGGATTATCTCAACAGCATAAAATGAATAAGTCGTCCAAATTAAGGGAAGAAGACAAAGAGAGAATCGAGGGTTTGAACTTTTCATTATATGATGGGTCAGGAACCCCCATTACCATTTGAAGAAGTACCTTGATAAGCTATCAGTTATAGGACAAAGTGATAACCTAAAGACAAAAATCTTTTAGTTCACTTAAGGGTCCAGCATTGATGTGGTATGCTGAAAATGATACTAGCAAGTGGGTCTCTTAGGACCGTTTGGAAACTGACTTTCTTAGGAGGTTCGACAATAAGCTAAAGAGGAAGCTAACAATAGAGACCAAGTTAGAGAGGGGAAAGATGATCAATGATGAGACATCAAAACCTCCAAAGGATAAAGTAAGAACACCCCAACCTCAACTGATATGGTACCCTTCTCCAGAAATCATTCCAACATATAATTATGTCCAAGCCTATTATCCCTACTCCTTCACAAAATATCCTCCTCAAACTATATGGTACCCACATCCATCCGCTGCCTCAAAATCAAACTACATTCTAGTTTCTTATCAAAATTTACCCACAAATCAACAATCTAACTATTTCACCAGACCTCAACATAAGCTGAAAAAAACCCACCAAAATAGTAAACTCCTCTAGGTAAACCCATAGAACAGTTGTATGAATGACTCAAGGAAGTGGGCTACATCACGCCCATTGTTGTTGTACCATGAAATACCAATTCTAGGAGGTAGTACCAAAACCTAACGTGTGCCTATCATTTTGGGGTAAAAAGAAATCATACTAATGCATGCTTCACCTAGAATAACATGATCCAGAAGTTGATTGAAACCAAGATGATAAGTGTGATGAAGCTAAATCGAGATGATATATGACTTTCTATGCCTGACTGAAACTTGTTGACATTGGTGTAGAGGATATCATGTTGATTATCTGCTCCAGACTCCCAACATATGAAATTCATTCAAGTTGTCTAGCATTTGAATATCGAACTCAAGTGAGAATCTATAATATGACAATTATGCTCAATAGCTGAAAGGGTTTCAGTCCTCTTTCTCATCACCCAAGGAAAAACATTGTGCCTCTTTATCCTCGCCTTCTCCACACAGCCTCTCAATAATTTTCTTCTGCACATAACACTCTTGATAGTGAAAATATCAATTTAGATAAACGTTGGCAAAGGCTTCGTGACTTAGAGAAAATTTTGAATGGGGAACTACATTCTAGGGGTATCTATGACTTGAGGTATGAGAAATTATGTAGAAATTCGAGGATTGATTTACCTCCAAGATACAAAGTTTCAAAGTTCAACACATTTGATGGGCATGAGGATCCAAGCGCACATCTGAAGGACTATTGCGCAGATTAATTGGCATGGGGAACAATGAGGCTCTCCTTATGAGATTGTTTATTCAAAGTTGATCAGGAATGCCCCTCACATTGTTCTCCCAATAAGATTTCGACAAATGGCATAATTGGGAAGAATTGGCTCAACATTTTGTGGGCCAATATAAGTTTAATATCAATGTTGGTCCAACAATACGGGAATTGCTCGTGATAAAAAGAGGAACTCATGAATCTTTTGAGGAATATGCAACTCGATGGAGGTTAGAGTCTTCCAAAATATGTCCTTCTGTACCTGATGAGAAATTGATCAAAATTTTCCTCAAATTACTAGATGAAATATACTTTCAAAAAATGTTCTTCCTGGTTAGTCACAGCTTTGAGAGTCTAATATCGATTGGAAAGAAATCATAATATGAAACAAAGAATCCATCTAAGAGTGAGAAAGAGGATTCATCACTCTCCAAACCTCAAATGCAAGGCTATCAAAATAATAAAGAGACCTATGTTGTTTTGATTCTCGAAACAAGGATCATCAGATTCAATACTACTCGGTCCGGCAAGATTCTCAAAACAAGGCTCAGTCCTACTCTGTCTGAAAAGATTATCAAAACAAGTCTCAATCCTACTATGTCTAAAAAGATCCAAGACATTCATGAAAGAAGTATAAAGCGCATCACATGAATTGACGTGGAAATCTTTTCTATTTCATGTCACCATTCTTGTTTTAGCCGCCTTATGGATAATAATATTTTCTTGTTTTCTCTACCTTCCTTTGTACTCATGAACTACGTTCGACCTGACTTCCATTTGGATATGTAGGCAGCGCACTCTAGGTTTGATCTTAATCTAATAAAATATTTTCTTTTCCCTCTCTTACAAAGCATCAGGCTAATAGGCCCAACTCTTGAGCATATAAAGGTAGGTCACAATTGAGTCCACGATGTTCAAGGGTAGAACAACCATTTCACTTAGACTAATATTTTCTCTAAGTGGCTCAAGAATATAAGACTCCAAAGGTATAAATTGGGGAAAAATTTCCTGAAACCTCAAAAATTTCATAAGTAACCTATATATCAATTCACAATGACGTGCAAAAAGTGCCTTTTCTCTTAAACTAGGGCATAAATTTTTGAGAATTCCTAATAAAATTTACCATGATGAAGTACAAATCTCAACGGTCCATGAAGCAGAAGACAAAGACAAGAAAGTCAAACCAAGCAAGCTATGAATCAACATTACTTTTTAACTAATGGTTTTTCTTTGAGTGCAGACAGTATCTACAAATACAATAACTTCCTTACAACATCATCAAAGAAAGACAAAACAACACCCTTGATGTGTGAAAGAAGGCATATGGTCAACGTGATCATTTTCTTAAAAGAAAAAATGGGGGTAGATTTTTAAGGATCCCCAAAAATCATGTACAACAAAGACAATATCAAACAAATACACTTTCTTATCTCCTCTTATCATTATTATTATCTATTATGGTTGTTTTCACTACATTGTTTAATCTTCTATATATACATATATATCTTTGCTAATAATTTCTATCTAGTAGGGCATGACATTGGCATAATTATAAACTAGGGAAGACTTTTTGAGACGACCTCAAAAATTCATACACGCAGTGTTTTATGATCTTTGCAATGAGACAACTCTGTACTGGGGAAGAAATTGTTGAGTGGGCCTTAAAAATTTCCTAAACAAGAGAGAAAGGACTTGCAAGATGTTTTATCATCTCGAAACATATCACAGTCAATAATTCAACAACGTTTAACATTTTACAACAAACTTTACTTATCACTTTTAAATGACAACTATTTACAAACATGATTTTTCTTTTAAATAATCATGTATTTTCTGTCTACCTGAGTGAAGACCCAAACAAGGCTCATCAGCAAGATGATGACATCAAGAAGACACTTCAATCGAGGAAGAGGCACAAATTAACTTCCTCCATTTACAAACTCACAATTTTTATTTGAGTATAAGATTAACATGTACAGATGACAGGAATCACTCCATCACGAGAGGCCCAACGGCCAATCTAACATAATGTCAAGAAGCGCAATAGATGATCCAATAGTACAACAAATACAATTTCTTATCATTATTGTTATGGTTATTTTCACGACATTGTTCAATCTTCTATACGTACATATATATTCGTGCTAACCATTTTTTATCTAGTTGGGACAAAAGTGGCAAGACTAAAAGGTAGAGATGATAGGAATTATTCCATCACGAGAGGTCCAACAGTCGATCCAATGTCATATCAAAAGGCCCAAGATCTAAACCTGCGATAAAAATCCCAAGTGTTGATCCCACAATAAGAAGCCAAGAGACTAATCCCATAATACATCGAGAAGACAAACAGCTGATCCCACAATGTATTAAGAATCCCAAGAGCTAATCGCACGATAAGAAGCCAAACAGCTTATCCCACAAATCATCGAGAAGCCCAAGATCTGATCCCATGATTAGAAGCCAAACAGTTGATACCACGGTGCATTAAGAAGCCAAGAGCTAATCCCACGATGAGAAGACAAACAAATTATCCTACAATACATCAAGAAGCCAAAGAGTTGATCCCACAATGAGAAGCCAAATAGTTGATCCCACTGTGCATCGAGAAGCCCAAGAGCTTATCCCATGATGAGAAGCCAAACAGCTGATCCCACAATGCATCAAGAAGCCAAACCGTTGATCCCATGATACAACAGATATGCTTTCTTATTTTCACATTCACTTTATGTTTATCAATTGCTTATCTTTTACATGCCCTATCCTTTGTTATCTAGTATATTATAAAGTACGCAGGTAACAGAGAAGAAGTAACAAACAAAAATAATTTTCGTTCTTGTTTTTAAAGTATCACCCTATTTACCCATATGCCGCATAAACCCAATTTGAAACTCATCCGTCTTTTATTTTCACCCCTCTCCCCATGTCATTTCATATTTATCGACTCACTAACCTGCAGATCATAGTTGATGCCCCTATCCTTTATTATTAATATTCTTTAGGAATATCGTTCGTTCCTAAATCTAGAACTATACGCGGCCTGATTCTCATAAAATCAGAGATATTTAGGCGACTTTAAACCAAAGCCTCAGCCACACTATTTATAAACCCACCTCCTGTTGCTTTAATTCCAACAAATTCTCCTTGGTCGGACAAACTTGGCTACTGCATCAACTTTCGTTGCTCGATAATTCTTTCATCATTCTCAAGCAATAAAGGGTCAGCTGTTGACACCCAATTTTGACCTCTCGATGCTCTCTTAGGCTACTATGTTTTGTCAAAATTATTTAACTTTTAATACTAATATTTTTTACACATTATTTTGGTATCAAATAATTTTTCACAAGCCACATTCATGATTTTAAAATGTACAAATTATTTTATTACTTTTTAGTATCATTTTACAATTTATTAATTCAAATATGATATTTTACATAATTTTATTAATATTTATTAAATTATTTTTTGTAAATATGCACACTCACAATTTACAGAAGTATTGTCTTTTATTATTATTATTATTATTACTATTTTATATAATATTGTTTACGTAACATAAATTTTACATCTGTAGTTATTTTAATAACGACATCTTATTATTTTTATTATATACATTTATTAAAATAACGACCTATTTTTTCCAATGTCATCCACATATTTCATTTTTGGCAACTCTATTATTTCATTGGTGTCAGTTTTAGTCAAATTTGACATCAATTTTGGTACCAAATTAAATTCTAATTTTCGGCCCATTTTTAAATACTTTTAATCTCAATCATAGATCAAAATTGATCCAACAGCTGAGATCACATCCCTCATTCTTTCCTTTTAAAATCAAAACAAAACCCCAATCCCTTCATTTCAACAAAATAGTTGTAACCTTTTCTTTATCTCTCTACCTCTCTTCTCTTTCTTCTCTCTAAATAGAATTATCGCTGGCCACCATGGCTGGTGAATGCACCATTGCTGCCTCCACTTCGGCGTCTCCCATCCCCCTGCAGTCGTCCATGAGTTAGCGTTAAATATCAACCCGGCAAACACCGTCATGTCTCCACCGCTTCAATCAGCAAAGCAGTCGGCCCAGTATTGCTGACCAGTCGCCGGAACCATCCACCTCACTATCTCTCACTGAAACAACCAGTTCTCCCGATGAAATAACTACCACTACAACCGATGCCGACTATTACTGTCGTTTTTAAATAAATGTTGACGAATATTCTCAAATACATGATGAATTTACGAAATCTGTCTCGAGTTTATTTTATCATTTAAATTTTTATCCTAATATATTTCTACCCTTCTTCATTTCTTAGGAATATTCTTAATTGACTAAACTCTGAATTTTGACTCGATTGCATGCTCATTTGCTTATCTAGATTAGTATATATGAAAACTCCTAAAGTGGGATGAGTTTCATTCTAACCCTAATTTTTAAATTGATGTTCATGTTTGTATGCATGCTTCGCATAGCTCTGGTTTTACCCTAAATTGTGACTTGAGCAGTGACATATTATTCATAAACTATTGTGAACTTCTACTATGGTAGTGTTTTGAATATAAATAATTTAATATTTTATTTACCTTAACATGGTCGGTAACTGAGTTGTACCTATTTATTTGAATCTTATTATGTGTAAAAATTAAGAATAATTTAAATTAGAAGTATTTTGTATCATTCATTGCCCTTTTACCGTTTTATATATATGGTTAATGACAAAATTATTCATTGTCTGAATATTCACTGTTTAATTCACAATATTCGATTTATATACTTAATGTAGATTCGCTCAATTGATTTAGTCTTTGTACTAAGGTAAATATTAATTTTTATTTTTTGGTCGAATTTTACGTGATTGATTCCATCTTTCAAGGAAAATTTTCCTTAATTGATTTTTCCAAAATATTCTCCTTTCTTTTTTATTTTCAGACCCTCTTTACTATATAAACAACCTTCACCGTTCTTTGACAAGAGGACAGACTATACTCTCTATACAAAATAAGAGTTTTTCATTCCTTCTTCTCTCTTAAACAAATTAAACACTCTACATTCTCCACAAGTGACAATCTCTACACTCTCTCAAATGAAAACTTAAAGCAAAAAATAAAAAATTTCACTTTATTACTTTTCGTACTTACTTTTGGAGCATTGGTTTTAAACTTTTTGTGGCAAATTATACTTGGGTTTTGTGAAGCTTGGTTTTCTTATTATTATTTATTTTCGTCAACCGGTAAGTCCCTATCCATGTAATTTCCTTTACACTTTATGTGATGATGCTAGAAAACATGGCCATAGGAATCATTTGGTGTTTGTTTGTCTGTGTTACACTATATTTTTGCTTGTACTACTATTACATATAGTCTCACATGTGTAAATAGAAAGTTTTGGGGATTAGTAGAGTCGCCAGGGTATTGGGGAGAGGGATGCAGATTTCCTTTCCTTTATTTAGTTATTTATTTTAATTCATTGTATTGTAATAACTTTTTTAAACCTCGATGTAACAATAAATTGAAACTACTCGGGGGGTGGAGATTTTTGTACTCTATGAATCACATAAACAAACATAACCCAGGTTTATATGTTTATGTTATTTTGTATGCTTGCGTGAGTCACGTAGGAAAATTCTTAGGATTAATAATAGACTCGTTATACCACTTAGAAATCATATCTTTAAGACCGTTAGTAGACTTTTGACATGACAAAAAAATATTTTGGACATGTTAATTTAACTTTAAAAATGAAAAAATCAATTTCCATCATTTTTACTTACCTTTCCGTGTGTATTCAGCATATTAAGTTTTTCAACATGTAAATATTAATTTCTGACTTGTTAATATCATTTCCTAGCATATAATAGTAGTTATAAGCATGTTAATATATTTTCCAGCACATTAAAAATTTGATTTAAGCATTTTGACATTAAATTCCAACATGTTTATATGATGTTAATTCTCTTTCCAACATTAAGAAATGAGTTTCCTGTATGATAATTGCTTTGCATCATGTTAATTCACCTTCCAGCATTAAAAAAATATATTTCCAGCATGTTAATGGACTTTTCAGTATTAAAAAAGAATGTCGGTAATAATTTTCAACATGTAATTTTGATTTCCTACACTGTCACTAATTTACAACACGCTTTGGATAATAAATTGACGAGGATCACTCTCCAACATATTTAATTTATTTTAACATACTTTGTTTTAACAACTTTACGACATTATTTTGAAATGGTTTGATAATTGCTTGTCAATGATAAACAATTACTTACCACTTAGAAATCATGCAATAGGTTAACTACATCAAAATAAATAATTATTTGTCTTAGCATGTCAATCACCTTAATCACTCTTTATTAACAAAGAGGCTAACTTGGGACCATTATGTGCTATGTGACGTCCTATTTGTTTTGCGCTTTGAGTCCTACTAGAAAACATAGCTTTGTTTGTCTTGACCACAAATCTAATTTAGCAAAGCCTAATGCATCATGGGCGATAAGTGGGACGATAGGCATTCTGGGGGCATTCATTTTATCCTTTCTCTTTAGAAGCTTTTAGGTTAACAACCAACCAATATGGGGTGGGGCAAGTAGTCATTCAAAAGTGATGATCTCCAACATATATTACACGACTTATGACATTGTCACTTGTCTAAGAATCTATACAATAGGTCAGATAATGATTAAATACATTGGGGTACTGATCCGAATGAAATCAAAAACATTTCCTTGATTTGACTTTTTGATGTTATTCTTTTATTTTATTCACTTATCTATTTGGGGTGGTTCGTTTATTTAAGAAGTCCCCTTTGCTATAATGTGTGTCACTCTTATTTTCTCCCTTTTATTGTTCTTTTATTAATTCTTGTGTTGTTTATCACGTAGATAATTATCAAATAGGAGTAACCATAACATGTTTGTTTATTAATTACTTTATCATTTAGTTAACATTATCATAATAACAAAATAAACGACCTTTATTTGATCAAATAGAATCCCCATGTAAAGTACGAATTCGGCCGGGAACCACCTTTGTGGACCTCAAAAGGTTCCTAACACCTTTTTTTTGAGGTAATTTGAACCCTAACCCGAATTTCTAGTAAATTAAGACAAAACAACAAAAATAAGCTCATAGTTAGCCTAGACTAGTGCCCTAACGCACCTTAATGCATTAGGTGGCGACTCTTCACATTCACTTTTCTTAAATAATCCCAAAAAGAGTAGTAATGTCAAATCCTTCTTTTTGCAAGAAAAATAGGGCATAGTAGAATGGCGACTCTGCTGGGGAAGTTAGGTTCTAACCATTACGAGTTTGTGATTTATGTCGGATTCTATTGTTTGTCTGAATTTTATTTTGATTGTGATTTTTCATGATTATTGTTTATTTTGACATCTTGATTTATTTGTCCACATGTTAGCCTTTCCCCTTCCCCTTTTATGTGTTTTTTATATTTGTCCATGTCTATCCCTTCCCCTCTTCTCCCTTTGTTGGCTATGTATTTTAATGTCTATTTACTTTTATCTCTAAGTATGTTATTTGTCCATGTCTATCCCTTCCCCTCTTTTATTTTTATTTCACGAACGGTTGCGTGGGTACACAGATATTTTTTATCTAAAACACCCTTTGAGAAATGCCTTGTGGATCAATCGATTAGCGGTGTGTAAACAGTAATAAGTTTTCCCACTCTAGAGTTGTCCACTCGAGGGAACCATGTCATAAACCCACTCTTCTCTCTTAGGTATGGGCTACATATTTATTTCACTAAGGAATATGCATACCATTCAACCTAGGATACGTTGTCACCCTTGATGCATTGAATGTTAGTCTCATTCAAAGTTCAAAGGGGTTCACAACCCCGAAAAGACGCACAATACTATTTTCTATGTGTTGCATTTCTATGTATGCATTGATATCTTTCCTTTGTTTCTTTTCTTTGTCGCTCCTTATTCTTAGTGTTCCTTATTTTGGAGTTCTTTACTTTTAAAATTCCTGTCATGTTAGGACCCACAATATGCTCTTAGGGCCTATTCAAAACTTACCTTAAATTTATCCTCCTGACTTATCCTTTAGTATACTAATTATCTCTTAGTTCAACTTTTGCGTAGATATAGGGGTTCTAGTCTCATTCATAATCTCTTAGTGCAACTCATCATTTTAGGACACCCTCTTCTTAATACTTTCAGCGCTAATTTACTATGTCCCATATGATCCTTTTGATACTATCATGCTCATGTCGTACTCTAGATTTCACAACCTCTAAGTTATCGGTTATAGGACAAAGTGATAGTCTAAATATGAAACTCTTTGTCAGTTCACTTAAGGGTCCAACATTGATGTGGTATGCCAAAAATGATACTAGTAAGTGGGACTCTTAGGACCGTTTAGTAACTGACTTTCTTAGGTGGTTCGACAATAAGCTAAAGAGAAAGGTGACAGTCGAGATCAAGTTATATAAGGGAAAGAAGAATGTCGATTAGATATCAAAACCTCCAAAGCCTGAAGTAAGCATACCCCAACCTTAAATGATACGGTACCCAACTCCAGAAATCATTCCTACATCCGATTATTTCCAAGACTATTATCCTTACTCCTTCATAATATATCCTTCTCAAACTATTTGGTACCCACATTCATCCTCTATCTCAAAATCAAACTTCATTCCAGTTTCTTATCAAAATTTACCAACAAACAAACAATCCAACCAGTTTACCAGACCTCAACATAAGCTGTAGAAAAACCCACCAAAATAGCACACTACTCAAGGTGAACCCATAGAATAGTTGTATGAACAACTCAAGGAAGCAGGCTACAGCACACCCATTACTTTCATACCTTGCGATACCAAGTCTAGGAGGTATTTCCAGAACCTAACGTGTGCCTATCATTCTAAGGTTAAAGGACATCCTACTATAGTGTGCTTCACCTAGAAGAAAATGATCCAGAAGTTGATTGACACCAAGGTGATAAGTGTGATAAAGATGAATTAGGATATTGTTTAATTTTCTAAGCTTGACTGGAACTTGTTGACATTGGTGTAGAGTATATCATGTTGATTCTCCTCTCTAGACTCCCAACATTTGAAATTCATTCAAGTTTAATAATTTGTGATTTTTTTTATGCTTTCCCTGCTTATGTAATGTGAACTACGGTTGACCTCATTCCCCTATATGAAGGACACGTAGGTGCTCATCTAATGATTTTGGTCTTATCATAATAAAATCTTCTTTTTCCCTATTTTGTCCTTTTTTATTTGGAGTTGATGAATCGATAATGTGATGTGATATCAACTACAAAGGATATTTTGAATCAACAAATTTGATGTTCAATGAAAGTCGACCTTACTTATTTCCTATATTTCATATCCTCTTTACAATCACAATTGTAAAATCGACATTATGTTCTATCACTATCATGTTTCATGCGTTAGGAACTCAAATCTTTATGCCTAGATCACTTATTAAGTCTTAGTCTTCATCCTAGAATACCTTTTGTTTTATATTTATTATGTTTTGAACCTATACGTTATGGGGTCATTTTTGTTTGACTTGTTTATTTTATTTAAGGTTTTTCTAGAATTTAAACATCCAACTCACATGAGAATTTGTAATATGACAAATATGCTCAATATTTGAAAGGGTTTCAGTCCTCCTTCTCATCGCCCAAGACAAAATATTGTGCCTCTTTATCCTCACCTTCCCCACACACACTCTTATCAATTTTCTTCTGCACTTAACACTCTTAAAAGTGAAAGGATCAATTTAGATGAACGTTGGCAAATGCTTCATGACTTAGTGAAAAGGTTGAATGAGGAACTACATTCCAGGGGTATCTATGACTTGAGGTATGAGAAATTATGTATACATTCGAGGATTGATTTACCTACATAATACAAAGTTCCAAAGTTAAAAATATTTGATGGGGATAGGTATCCACTAACACATCTGAAGGACTATTATGGCAGACTAATTGGCATGGGGCACAATGAGGCTCTCATTATGAGACTATTTATTCAATGTTTGTCAGGAATGGAACTCACATGGTTCTCCCAAAAAGATTTTGACAAATGGAATAATTGGGAAGA
This sequence comes from Capsicum annuum, assembly GCF_002878395.1. Classification (NCBI taxonomy): domain Eukaryota; kingdom Viridiplantae; phylum Streptophyta; class Magnoliopsida; order Solanales; family Solanaceae; genus Capsicum; species Capsicum annuum. The sequence goes on along the minus strand of NC_061120.1, from coordinate 149,423,978 downwards.
ATTAGCTCAAGATTTTGTGGGGCAATATAAGTTTAACATCACTGTTTGTGCAACAATACGGGAATTGATCGAGATGAAGAGAGTGACACATGAATCTTTTGAGGATTATGCAACTCAATGGAGGTTAAGAGCTTCCAAAATACGTCCTTATGTACTTTAGAAGGAATTGGTCCAAATTATCCTCAGATCACTAGATGGAATATACTTTTAGAAAATATTCTTCTTGGTTAGTCACAATTTTAAGAGTCTAATTTCGATTGAAAATAAATTAGAATATGAAATGAAAAATCCATCTAAGGGAGAGAAAGAGGATTCATTACCCTCCATACCTAAAATACAAGGCTATTAAAATAATGAAGATAGCCATGCTATTTTTAGTTCGCAAAACAAGGCTCATCAGATCCAATCCTACTCTGTTTGGCAAGATTCTCAAAATAAGGCTCAATCCTACTTTGTCAAGCAAGATTCTCAAAATAAGGCTCAATCCTACTATGTCCAACAAGATCCAAGATATTCACGAAAGAAGAATAAAGCGCATCACATGAATTGATGTGGAAATCTTTCCTATTTCACATCATTATTCTCGTTTTACCCACCTTATGGATAATAACATTTTCTTATTTTCTCTACTTTTCTTTGTACTCATAAACTATGTTTGACCTAACTTTTATTTGGATATGTAGGCAGCCCACTCTGGGTCTGGTCTTTATCCAATAAAGCATTTTTTCCCTCTCTTATAAAGTATCTGGCTAATAGGCCCAATTCTTGAGCATATAAAGGCAGATCATAATTGAGTCCACAATGTTCAAGTGTAGGACAACTATTTCTCATGGACTAATATTTTCTCTAAGGTAATTTCCTATGCTTCGTGGTAATCGAAGATGCATGAGAGGAATTATCCAACTCATGATTTGGAGTTGTTGGCGATGGTGTTTGCTTTGAAAATATGGTGGCATTATTTGTTTGGAGTGCACATAGATATATTTTCTGATCATAAGAGTCCGCAATATCTGTTCACTCAGAATGAGCTAAATCTAAGGGCAGAAGATATGGTTGAAGCTTCTCAAGGACTATGATATGAATTTTCACTATCATCCAGATAAGGCTAATGTTGTTGTTAATTCTTTTAGCAGGTTATCCATGGGGAGTTTAGCTCATATGGATAAGGAAAAGTAGGAATTGGTGAAGGATATTCACCGCTTGGCTAATCTTGGATTTTGTAGCTTGGACTCTGAGGATGGTGGTTTTTTGGTATAGGAAGTGGTTAGATTATCTCTCAGTACAGAGATTAAAGAGAAGCAAGTGCTAGATCCTATCTTGATGAAAATCAAGAGTGATATAGGTGGGCAAAAGGTAATGGTATTTAAAATCAGTGGTGATGGTACTTTACGGTACCAAGAAAGGTTGTGGATTCCTGACATCGATGGGTTACAGTAAAAGATCTTGGATGAGTCACATGAATCACGCTATGTTGTTCATCCCGATTCCATAAAGATGTATCATGATCTCAAACAAATATATTAGTGGAATGGAATAAAAAGGGATATGGTTGATTTTGTAGCCAAGTGCATTATGTGTCAACAAGTTGAAGTTCAGCACATGAGGCCTAGAGAGTTGTATCAAGAAACTGATTTTCCTAAGTGAAAATGGGAGGTAATCAATATGGATTTCGTTACCAGTCTTCTTCATTCGTGAAACTAATTCAATTTAATTTGGTTTATCATAGATTAAATAATAAAGTCTGCTCACTTCTTGCCAGTGAAGACTACCTTTTCGGTGGAGGATTATGCAAAGTTGTATCTTTAGGAGGTTGTGAAGCTGCATGGGGTACCTATTTTGATTATCTCTGATTGCGGTATGCATTTTTCATCTATTTTTGGTGGACTTTTCAAAAGGGATTTGGTACTAAGGTGAGCCTGAGTACTGCTTTTCATCCTCAGATAGATGGTCAAGTGGAGAGGACTATTCAAACATTAGAGGATATGCTTTGGGTATGTGTGATTGAATATGGGGGCAATTGGGTTGAGCATCTACCTTTGGTAGAGTTTGCTTACAATAATAGCTATCATTCTAATATTGGTATGGCCCCTTTTGAGGCATTGTATGGTAGGAGGTGTAGATCTCCTATTAGATGGTTTGAGTTTGGTAAGGCAGATATGTTTGGTCCAGATTTGGTTTATCGAGCTATGGAAAAGGTGAAGGTGATTTGGGATAGGCTAAAGGCTGCCCAAAGTGGCCAAAAGTCCTATGCAGATATAAGGTGTAGAGGTTTGGAGTTTGAGTTTGGTGACAAGGTGTTCCTAAAGGTATCTCCCATGAAGGGGTGGTGTGTTTTAGTAAGAAGGGGAAGCTTAGTCCCCGGTTTATTGGTCCTTATGTAATTTTATGGAGGTTGTTAATGTAGCATATGAATTGGATTTGCCTTTTAACTTGGGGTCCATTCATTCGGTATTTCATGTCTCCATGTTGAGAAAGTGTCTTGGTGATCCTTCTTCGGTGGTTCCTTTGGAGGGCTTGGGTATCTTAGATTCTCTTTCTTATGAAGATGTTCTAGTTGAGATCTTATAGAGATAGGTTTTTCGGTTGCAGGCCAAGGATATAGCCTCGATTAAGGTTCTATGGTGGAACCAAAAAGTGAAAGAAGCTACATGGGAAGCGAAGAAGGACATAAAGTTTAAGTATCCATATCTATTTTTTCTTCTGGGATTCATACAGAAGGTTGTAAGACCCACAAAGTTCCCTCGTAGTTTGGGCCTTAAAGCGTGTCAAGTGAAGTGTAATTCTGGCTATAAAATATTGAGAAGTTACTTCCCAAGTGATGGCTGTTTAAACTATATAGAATTTTATTAAATTTGACTTTTTTCATGTAGAGAATTAAATTAGCTTTCCAACGATACCAATTTTGTCCAAATCCGGTATCGGGGTGAGAAGTTATGGCCGTTTTACTGAGAGTTGTCGGAATCGCCCAGGTGCAACGGACGATCCGACGGACCATCGAGTCTGCGAGGACCATTGGTCAGACTATCGCAACTAAGGCAGTAACTCCTTTTTCTGTCCCAAGTGCGACGGCCATGACGATGGACCGTCAAGTCTGTAATGGACCGTCGCTATGACCGTCACCCTAAGGCAGTGTAGCCTCATCCTGGCCAATGTACGAAGGACAATCCGACGGACCATCTGGTTTGTGACGGACCATCGCTGAGACCATCACATTGAGGCAGTGTATTTTTTTTTGACTAATATGCGACGGACGATCTGATGGACCGTCAAACTAAGCAACGGACCGTCGCTTCGACTGTTGCAACCCCTGTTTAGTATTTTAAGTCATTTTTAAAAGGGACTTTTTAGACTTTTCCACTCTTTTATCAACCAGATATATTCTAATTGAAGCAGATGGCCTCATTATCTCCCAAAACATCCTAGAGAGCTAGGGTTTCTCCCTCAAGATCAAATCTAAAACCCTTCTCCAAGAAATCTAAGAAATCATCATAGATTCTACAAATTGAGTTGAGATTTGAGTTTCCGAAGTTCAAGGGTTGCAAGAACCATCTCTCAAGAGTAAGAAGAAGATTTTAAAGCAAGTTTGTTCATCCAATTTCATAATCTAAGGTATATGCGATTTTGAACAAGGGTAATCCTTTCACCTAATGCCCAAAGGCTTATTTAAACTACAATTTTTTGCAAGTTATAAGATTTTACATGAAATTGAATTAGGATTTTTCACCTATTGTTATTGGTTTCAAGTTTTTGATGTTTCCCATGAATTGAGAGTTCAATGGCATGATTTTTACATGTTTTCTTGAGAAATTGAAGCTGGGTTTATATCCTATGATTTTAATCCTTGAGAAGTTAATAGTCGCAATGTTTGAGATATTGAAGTTTATGAGTATGTTGAGATTTTGAGATAAATTGCTGTAAATTCCAGATTTCTATATGACATATGAATCTATATGATATCTAATATGCATTTTGATGAGTTTTAACTTGAGATTGAATTATGGGTCACTAAACCCTACTTGAGACTTGTAATTTTATGAACTCTTGTGCTATAAGCACCCATGATTTGAGTATTCTGAGATTGTTGAGAAATTTTTTGACGTAATGATCATAGAGCTTTGAAATCCACTTCACTACATGAGATTACAGATTTTATAGTTGGGTTCTTATCGAACCATGAGATTATTTTTAAAGTGGATTTCCATGAGATGAGCGAGATAAACTAAAGGGAGTAGTATGTAGCACCGAGTGGTGTAAGTTACTACGGTTTCTTACCCCAGAACTACGTGCCACTATAGGTTTGAGATTTTGGGCCTAAGGCTGAGATGAGTGGCCCCAAGACCAAAATAAGTGATCACTGAGTTGAGGTTATACTCTTTGGCAAGAGTATGACATCTCTTCCCAACGTGAGGTTTCTTCCTTAGGAGGACAAGACATTGGACTCCATAGAGCTCACATGGTTTATGTCGATTAAGAGAACCTCCCTAAAACTAAAATATTTTCCATTGAGATAGAATATTTTCCCTAAAACTTTGAGATGAGATATTTTTCTAAAATAAATGAATTGCTTTTGAGTATTTTCTAAAGAAGGAAGTAGTTTTCTCTACTAACATGAGTTGATCACAGGTTTTTAAACCAAAGTTATATAATTCCGAGTTCCTATTGTTTGAGTTTAAAAGAGTTTTAAGTTCTTGAGAATTAAAGAACTTTTACTCTCCATGAGATATATGCATGAATTGAAACTATTATTTAAAGATTCCTTCATCCTATGAGTGATGAGAATAAGATGAGAGCACAGATTTGAAAGCCAAGGTATAATGACTCACGAGATTTGTGTTATATGCTTCATTCTACATGATTTGTAAGCTTTAAATTTTTTACTTATTCAATCCATGTGATTCATTCATATTTGCATGCATAATTTGATTAAAGAGTATTGATATTGTTTTATGTAAATGCATACACCCTCATATACTCAGTACATTCCTAAGTGTTAATCCACATATACGTCTATGTGCTACATTGTCTTATAATGTAGGTTCAGGTGCTTATTCCCAGCCTCGTTAGTGATTTCTGAGTACCTTGTCTACATCTGTACAGTGGTGAGTCCTCATGGTTCGAGGGCCTCTCTTCATATATCTCAGTATTTTAGTAGTTATATTATTGTTTCCAATTCGATTTGAGTCAGTTGGGGACCTGTCCCAATGGATTTATAGTTCATGGAGTAGTAGAGGCTTTGTCAAACTCGTTACCAGACTATAGTTGTGTTGAGATTTTCCATATTGTGGTCATTTGGACCGAGTATTATCATCGTATTTCCTTTTATTTGATATGACAGTGCCAGTGTTTTGTATACTTTTTCTTGAAATAAGTTATTATGAGTAGTGACAAGCTCAAAGGGTTATCTTAGGGTTACTTGTAGCCTTAAGCACCGTGTGACATTTCGGAAGGTGATTTCGAGTCGTTACAAAGGTATGTGTTCTTGAACACATCTTTATTTTATAAGTTTGTTAAAAAAAAGATTAATATCTTTGCATTTGTGTTTCCTAATTTGGTTAAAGGTTGGATTTATAGTTGATAATGCAAATAAATCATGCTTGTGGTTACCCTACCTTGTCCGTTATTCGGGGAAGAATGTTCCTAGTGGGGGAGACAGAAACACCCTGGGTTCTTGGCCCTTGGAAAATTTCTTGGATTTCTAATCTCTGGCCAAGATACGACTAGGGGAAATGTCTCATACACTAGTATACGAGTGGTATGGGTTAGTTGTATGCTGACCAGTGTTTGTTGGTGGGTTGGATTCGGTTTCTGAAATGTCTATAACTTGGGTAGTATGAGTCATATCGGTGGATACGAGTTGTTTAGTTACTTTACTTAGTCTTGGGCTTGGTAACTTAAGCTGCATCTGAGTACGAGTGGCTCACGATGAGTCGTAAACTTTGGCACGAGTTGTACCATGGACTCGTATAGTGGTCAGTGTTCAATCCTCTTAGGATTCTATTCTTTCAGGGTTACAGATCATGGGTACTAGTTGTATAATTGGATACGACATGGTTTGAGGTAAGTCATACCTTCGACAGTGTTGGGTCCAAGAGAGATGGCCTTGGGCACGAGTGGTGGTACCACTCGTATTAGAGAGTACGACTGGTATGGATAGTCGTACCCACCTGATGGCTTTTTTGGGAGTTTAAGTAAGGGCAATCTGGACATTTTCCCACTTAACCTAATAAGGCCCCACGACTTATATTCCTATTGTGAGGTTATTTTCCCTATTATTCTATTCATTAACACTTAGAAACTTCTTTTAAACATTCTACAATTTTCTCTAAATCTTTTGGGTAAGGGACGGCTAGGGTTTCATCTTAAGGATAAATTTGGGGCTTTTGTTGGTAGTTTTTCTCCATCATCTTCTTGGTTTAAGGCATGTTCTCTTCCCTCGTTGTTAGTTCCAACTAAAGGCATTGTTTTATACAATGTTTTCATAGTTTGATTATTGTATGGTTTTTTATCTTCAAATATAATTTAGGGGTTAGTTATAAATTCTTGGTTATAATTATGCTTTTATATTCTTTAATAGTGGTTTTGGACAATTGGTTGCATGGGAATGGTTATTTGGTAATAGGCTTTGGTTTTTGAAATACTATGCCCCCAATGTGTTTGATAAAATGCTTATCATAATGTTTTCACTACATTGTTAGATTTTAATGGAACTTATCCATGTTTTAAACTTGGTAATGTAACCCTAAATGGTTAAAATGGTTTGGAATAATTTAAATGAAATGGTTTGATGGTCACGGTTATGGTTAATTGGACTCCTTGTGGGGTATAATGGAATCCCCCAAGTAAACATATTAATGAACAAACTTGTAGGGTATATGGGACTTCCCCAAGCAACATAATAATGGAACACTTGTGGGTTACATGAGACTTCCCCAAAGTTAACTTGGTAAATGGGTACACGGGAATCCCTTTATCTTACAAGGTTTGGCTAAGGACAATACTTGTAAGTTATAGTCGGTATGACAATACCACTAATCATAGCCTTGGTAAGTAATAAATGGAATAATGGATTGGTTAGTTGGAAATGGTTTTAATTGGGCAATAATGTCGAGGTGTGATAGTTAACCATGAAAATGGGCGTTCCATGAATGAACACTAGAAACTCATATTTGCCGACATGAGGGGTAGGGCATGGCGACCCTTTTATGATACTATGACGTACGTGGGAATCATCTATGTACATTATACATATGTATCATGGAGGGCGAGGGTACTTAGGAATCTCGTACTCTTATGGTATCTCTGATTCATGCGGATACACGCATCGAGATCTGTTAAGGAGGTTACACTGGACCCATATAGCTTGTGGGTTGTTAAGGATGGTTAAGATTCACATACCTAGGTTAATGGTTCTAAATTCATGTTAAACCTAATTTCTTTTTCTAATATGGTTATATATATATATATATATATATGTATGGTTTGTATGTATATGGTTGGTTAATAACGCTCAAACTACACTCTTGAATGGGTGTAAACGATCGTTGTCAATATAAAACCCAACTAGGTTGGGGTCGAATCCCACAGGGAATAGGGTATGAACCTCGAGTTATTTACGAAATAGTTTACTGGTAGTTTGTGGTTTCCTTAAATGGGGGTTTAATGTTTCACAGAAGGTAATTTTTCACTTTTGAATTTCTTATTCGTAATCAAGATTTGATGAAATAACCAAGATTATGTTCACTAGGGCTTATGGTACATGACAGATGCTAACATTACTCAAGGTTCTTATGGTGGTTAAGATGACAGGCTATCTTTACCGATGATATGCTCAAATGTCTCTCGACCTATTCAAGCGTCTAATTTCCTAATCCTCACGAACTTAGGGAATTGCTATTCACTACACAGATTTTACCTTAGGTTAATCAACCTTGTTACAGCTATGATTATTAAACGAAACCTTTTTGAGTCCCTGTTGAAACTCACTTATTACTGTTTATGATTTCTTTCTCAAGAAAACCAAAGTAGGTATGCCTATTATTTGCAACCAACAGACATATATTATAGTCTCAGGATTACCGAGAAATCCTAACACCTATTAAACCTTGAATAATTAATTAACACCTTATCATGACCTAACCTTAGATTCCATAATCAGGGTTAAAATTTTTTAGTTACTCATGATGCAAGGAATAAGCATATAGTTTAATTTCATAACTGAAAGAATGAACTTACAATGATGAATGAAACTGAAAGAGAACTTGTATTTGAATCACAAGGCAAAAGAAACCAAAATATTGCTCTTGAGATGGAGATAAAAAAAAATAATCATATATTTTTCTCCTCACCCCTAATAATTAATTATCTAATAGATAAAAATATAAAATCCCTATAAGTGTTTAAATAGTCAACCCTAAATAAGGAAATAAAATTAAAATTTATGATTTTCTTTAGAATAGTTGACGACAATCTTGATGGCCTGTCAGACGTCTGACAGCGTGTCCATGATGTCGTCAAAGTTTCTAGTGTATTGCTATCTTCTGATTCTTCTGACGGCAAATATGATGGTGTGTCAAAACATATGACGGTGCGTGACCACTTCCATCATAGTTTCACTGGATCTCAGCATAATCTGCCTCTGGTTGATGGCAATTTTAATGCCCTATCACAAAATTGACGATGCTTCCGAACATCGTCACATTTCATCTCAACTCCTCAGGTTCTATCTAAGCTTGACGGCAACTTTGACAGCCTATCCCATGTCTGACGACACTTCAGAAATAGCACCAGCTACACTTTAGCTTATCTGCACTAGATTTCAGTTGATTTATTCTTCTTTTCTTTAGTTTCTTCCTGGATCACTTGTATCTGCATTAAGCCAATAAAACAATCAAAAACAACAAAAGTTGTTGAAGACTTTGCAATTACTCTACGTTAAAGGCCTTAAATATGTTCGCAATTGTGCACACATCATTGGTTTACTTGGTTTTACTGGTTGGCATTATTTTATTCTTATTCTGAGTTCATGCTAGCGTTCACCCGCTAACCCATCCTCGGGAGGCTGTATCCCCACAAGATGCAGGAGCGGACCATTCTATTCCTCCTGCTTAGCTATCAAACATTCGAGATCATCTACTGGATTAAAGTGGTGAGCTTTTATCTTTTCAAAAGGCTCTATTTTATGGATGTTATTTTATACTTGGTTTATTCATGGATATTAATTTTGGCAATAGTTGGGGGCACATCCCAACTAGATTTTGGTATTGTTTTGGTTAGAGGGTTTTGTGGAACTATTATGGGTTGAAATGAGTGGGATTGGTAGGAGTGCCAGCCTTAGTATTGGCATTGGTATTAGGGTTGATACCGGTTGACCATATCATTGTTTGTTCCATCCTCTTTTATTTGGGATTGTATATAATTGTTATGGAATTCATATGGTTATGGTTTATTTGGTTTGTCTATTGGTTGGGTTTGGACGGTTGGACTCAGTTGGGTCGTTCTCAATAATAGACCTATCCTAGAGTTTATAAATTGGATAGTTATGCTATCTTGTTATATGCTTGAAATTCAGCCAAGTCAGGGCAGGTGGATGGAGGTTGCATTGGGTAATGGGGGTCGTCTTCAGTCTCGGTCGAACTTGGGATGCCGATTATGAAAAGGACCTAGGTCTGGTTATGTCAGACTTGGAATTTTATGTAGAAGATTGGGTGTTCTTGAAGGTGTCTCCTATAAAAAGAGTGATCCAATTTGGGAAGAAGGGAAAACTCAGTCCCCAATATGTTGGCCCATATTTGGTACTGAGGAGGGTTGGTAATATTGTATATAAGTTTGATTTTTCCTCTAGTATGAGTTACATTCACCCGGTGTTTAATGTGTCAATGTTACAAAAATAAGTGGGTGATCCTTCATTGGTTGTTCCATTAGAGAGCATTGGTATATCAGATTCCTTGTCCTATAAAGAGGTCTCGGTGAGGATTTTAGATCAGTAAGTTCATTGGTTACGAACGAAGAACATGGCTTCGATAAAGGTTCAATGGCGGAACAAAAAGTTTGAGGAAGCTACTTAGGAAGCTGAAGAGGACATGAAGTTCAAGTATCCATTCCTATTCCCTATTTTGGAAAATTGTGCTTAAGGTATGTATTGTTCCTAACATCTTTGTTTTCTGACATTGTTAAAGAAAATAGTCATTTCCATGGCATCTTTATTTACTAAGTTTGTTAAAGGTAAGAGTAAAGGAATATGGAGTCAAATCATTCTAGCAATTGCCTTTTCCCATCACTCGAGGATGAATGATCCAAGTGGGGGAGAATTGAAAAACCCTAAATTTTTTTGGCCCTTGAAAATTTCTTGAGCCTTGAATTCACTGCCTTGGTTATGACTAGACCTCTGGAGTCATAAGGTGTATTGATGACTCATTGGGATGAGTCGTAACCAAATCAGTAAGTTGGTGGCTTGACTCTGCTCTGAGTATAAGTGGCTCACTAAGAACTGTAAGGTTATGTTATGATTCGTTAGGTGCAATCGTAGGGTGTCCAGTGTATTTCCCAATTTGGGTTCTATGTTGACTATGACTTGATCCTATGAGCCGTAGGGTCTCATTACGAATGGGTTGGTTGAGTCGTAAGGTCAACAGTTTATGGAGGTCCTAGTCACTATCTTGGTTATGACTCGTGTTGACGAGTCGTAAGGTGTGGTCACGAGTTGAGAGTTGACTTATTGTCAAATGCAACACTATTTTAGTTTTTAAGTTGAGGGTACTCTTGAAATTTTCCACTTAGACCCCTTGGACACCATAACATAAAGCCTTTCTTGGGACTTCATTAATCACACCATTCCCAATAAAACACTCCCAAATTCTCTCCCAAGCACTCTGTTCAAGTTGAGGCTAGGGTTTTGAATAAAGTGGTCATCTAGGGTTCTAAGGGTGTTATCTCTTCTAAATTTCTTAGTATTTCAAGTATATTACACTTCCCTCATTTTCAATTTTGTAAAAGCATGTGATTTAAAGTATTGTTCATGAAATATTGATGTTGGGTTTTGAAATATGGGTTGAGGGTTTTAAATATAAATTGCTTAAATGCTTTTTCTATGATATTTATGAAATTATTTTCCTAAAAGTAATGGTTGGTAAATGTCTCGGGGTGCATGGGAATGGTGGATGGACATGGGTACATTGGAATCCCTAGAATTGGTAAATCACGGAAATATGGGTACAAAGAAATCCCTAAATTAATTGGTTTGGTATGGAAATTGGTAGTAACCTTAACCCACTTGCATAGTTGAATTTTTAATGCAAATTATTGTTTAGTTGGACTTATTTTCTTTGAAACCAATGCATTGCATAAATGGAAAATGGATAAGAAAGATTATAAAAACCTTGTAGGGTACGAAGAAATCCCCCAAGTGATTTTCTTAATGGAGTTTGTAGGGTACGAACGAATCCCCAAAGTGTTGGCCTAATGACATTGCTTGCAAGCTATATTCTGTATGACGATACTACTTAATAATGCCTTAATAATTGACTCCTAGAATTAGTGGTTTGGTTATGTGTTAAGTGTTTTAATTAGGAAATAATGGGGGTTGTGATAGCTAGCCATGAAGGTGTGAGTCCAAAGGACGGACACTGAAAACTCATGTTTACCGACATGAGGGTTGGTCTTGATGACTATGTGCTCGTAGGGTACAAGGTAATCCCCCTAGTATATACATGTACATATGTATCATAGAGGGTGAAGGGTAAAAGGGAATCCCCGTCCACCTATTGTATCTCTAATTCATGAAGCTAACACGCACCGGGGCTCATTTAAGAGGTAACACTAGACCCATATAGGCCGTGGGTGGACTTATGACGATAAACCTACACAGCCCAAGTTAAGGTTTTAAAGAGCATGCTACATCTTTTTCAATATATATATATATATATATATATATGTATTTGCATATGGTTATGTGCATTGGTTTGATTTGGTTTTGGATTGATGGCATTACTTTATCTTTATCCCTGAGTTACATACTAGCGTTCACCCTGCTAACCATCTTCGGATGTTGTATCCCACGCGATGTAAGAACTGATCATACTTCAACTTTTTCTGCACATTGACGAGGATTTAGGATCAACTCGTGAGTCAAACTAAAGCGGTGAGCTTCCATACTTCAAAAGAACCAATTTCATGTTATGGATTTCTTTATGTCTTTATTATTCTTTTTGGTTTTGGTTTTGGCTATTGTTGGGGAAATATCTCAACTGGATATTCTTTGTTTTTATTTGAGGCTTTGTTGGACTACCGTGGACATGGGCATATCGGTATTGTTATTGATATGGCCATTGGTATTGGTATAGATATTGGTATCGATATTAGTATTGGTTAGTTGTTTGGATATTGGTAGTTGGTTTTCGTTATACACTTATTATAATATCTTTAAACTGATATTCTCTTATCTTTTTATATGTTTGAAATTCATCCGACATGGGGTGTAAGGATGACAATGGTTTGGGTATTGGGGTGGTCTACGGTCCTGGTTGGACTTAAGATACCCGACACGGCCATGCCCTGGTTTGGATCGTGTCACTGCAGGACTATGATATCTCTATTCTCTAACCATCTGGGCAAGGCAAATATGGTAGCGGATTTTGTAAGCGAAAAGTTAGTGAGTATGGGTAGATTAGCCTTCATTTCAGCTTCTCAGCAACAGTTGGCTTTGGACATCCAGTACTTAGCTAACTTGATAGTTAGTGTAGATATTTCTGACCCTTAGAGAATTATTGCTAGTGTTAAGGCGAGATCTACCTTGTTGGAGCAGATTCGGGTTCATCAGTTTGAAGATAGCAGTCTTCATAGCATTTAAGAACAGGTGATGGATGGTGAATCTCAAAGGTCTACCCTATATTTTAATGATGTTTTGAGGTTTGATGGTCTTATTTGTGTTCCAAGGGTTGGAGATTTGATTTAGTTGATTTTTTTAAAGGCTCATAGCTCCAAATACTCTCTATTTACCCTTGGCAGCGTTACTGGAGGAGTGGTATGCAGAGAGATATAGCAGGGTTTGTGGCTTGATACCTTTGAATCTAGTAGGTAAAGGCCGATTATTAAACACTTGATGGATTGCTTTAACATCTACCCATTCCCAAGTAAAAGTGGGAGCGAGTTACTATGGATTTCCTAGGTGGATTGTCTCGCGCTTCTCATGGTTTCGATAGCATTTGGGTCATCGTGGATTGATTGACCAAGGCTGCATATTTTATCCCCATTTGAGTTTTCTAGAGTGCCGAGAGGTTAGCCAGTGTTACATTTAGGAGATGGTTTGCTTACATGGGGTACCTGTTCTCATTATTTCAGATCGAGGCTCTCAGTTTGCTTCAAGATTCTGGAGGATGTTTCAGGAGGAGTTGGGCACCCAGGTTGATCTTAGCATTGTATTTCACCCCCAGCCTAATGGGAAGTCAGAGTGAACTATTCAGATCTTGGATAACATGCTCCACGCTTGTGTGTTGGGTTTTGGGGGTCAGTGGGACTAGTTTCTACCTTTGGTGGAGTTTGCATAAATAACAACTTTCATTTGAGCATTCAGATGGCACCACTTGAGGGATTGTTCGATAGACGATGTCGATCTCCTATTGGATGGTTTGAGACTTTAGAGGCTAGGCTTTGTGGCATAGATCTGATTTACGAGTCATTGGACCTAGGTAACCATAGATGTCATTCATTGAGGTTCAGAGTCGGTGATAGGTTCTTCCTACGAGTATCGGCCATGAAAGGCATGATGATATTCAAGAGGAGGCACAAGCTTAACCCCATATATATTGGATCCTTTGAGATCCTACAGACAGTTGAGGAGGTAGCATATGTGTTGGCATTGCCTCTTGCCTTCTCAGTCATCATTTGGTGTTCCATGTATCTATGTTATGGTAGTATATTCCAAATAAGTAGCACATGCTTCAGTAGAACTCAGTTTGGTTAGACGAGAGGTTGGCTGTAATACCCCATACGTTTCTAAGTCATGCTCAGCCCCTATTACTTGCTTAAGATACATAGAACCTACAAAATAAGACAAGTGTTGAGGGACTTAGTCACTTTTGAATCCCTTTAGCTTCAAGGATTCTTAAGTTGACCTTTTTTGGGCTTCGAAATGATGGGTTATGAGTTGATTCATGTTCAGGGGTGTAAGTAGAATATCTCAGGTAAGTTTTGGGTTTTTGGATAAGGTTTGGACCACGTTTGAATTTTCCAGGTAGTAGCTTATCGCGATTAGACCGCACGCGGTACGTATAGCGGTGAAGGAGCCACTGCATCACGGTGAAGGGCAAATCAGCAATGGTCATTTTCAGTGACTCACCGTGATTACACCACGTCGCGGTGAGTATAGCGATGAGGGCATCACCACGTCACGGTGAAGACTTAATCGACATTCAAGTTCTAGATTTTAAATGCAGAAGGGTAGTTTCATCTTTTCCCCCTCACTTTAACATGGGATTTAGGTCCCAAAACCATATCTTTTCCTCATAATTCATATTTCACCCAAAATTAAATGCAATTCCTCTCAAGAACAAACCCTAGCCCCTTTAACATTCAAGTTCAATTCTCAAGATATCCACCAAGAACCTTCACGAATTCTTCAATTAAGGTATGTTAGATGTTGATTCATGGACCCTTTTATCCATGAAGTTCAAGAACCCAATTTTCAAGTTCAATTATGATATTAACATGTATTTATGAATCTTATCCATGAACTTCCATAAATTTTGACTTTATGTCATGTTTACATGTGTTTTTCGTTGGAGTTAGTTCTTGACATGTTAAAGAATGAAAATTGCATGTTAAAATCCCTAACCCATGATTTTAGTGAAGAAGTTATGTTATTAAACTAATTTCATGCTTAAACTCATGACCCCATGTGTTTGATGAAATGCCTCATAGATGAATTTTGAACAATGACTATTTATGAAGTTCTCCAAGTTGTATTATGGTTTCAAATGCTCTCATTTGATCTTATTGATATTACTATTGAGTCCGGGTGGTTATGAATACTCGATAACATAGTTATTTACTTAGTTTAAATACTTTCACAAGGGTTTTGAATATATTAGAGTATTATCAGTTCAATCAGTGCATCATGTTAGTCAGCTCAGTTCAGTCCAGTAAATAGAGTCAATTCAGTTGGGAGTAGGATTTAGCACTGAACAAACCCAGGGATGGGGGCTCACCTGCCAGTTGAGGGTATGACTCTTAGTAGAAATCCCTACATTCCAGAACTATGTAGCCACCGTAGGTTGAGACGTTAACCTGCCAGTTGAGGGTTGACACATACTCACAAGGGCCTTTCCAGGTTAGGGTGACCCTTATTCCTTCAGGACAACACTTTAGTGGATCCACACAGTCAGTGTTAGTAATCGTGGCATGGTACTGACACGCTTCTAACTAGTGTTACAGGTTGGACTCCAATTTACCTTTTTGGGGCATGTTGGTAAGATGATAGCTCCCACAGTCTCAGTCCAGCGTTCAGTTCAGAGTTTAGTTGTCAGACTTTCTTAACTATGGCATACAGTTATTAGTTGTTCAGCATCATTATTTCAGTTTACAGACTATTCTATTATCATATCATATGCTTGGTCATGCATTCTCAGATTTTACAGCATTTCTCACATACTATACATTAGTTATCTCATACTACATGTTAAGTCAGTATCATTCATGCATATGAACCATGCTCGTCAACCTAACCTTATTTAGCATACCAGTACTTTCAAAGTACTGACCGCATACTCGATTCTTGTACTATGATGTCTCATATCATAGGTTCGGATGCTTAGGTTCTTGACCACACCTAGACCTCCCCAGCGTATTTGTAATAGTAGCAGTGGTGAGTTCTCATGTTCTGAGGACCATTTGTATTTATTTCAGTTCAGTTCAGTAGTCAGTAGGAGTTAGTTGGGGACTTGTCCCATCAACTCCACAGTCAGCTAGTTAGAGGCTTTCGGACACTTTCAATTAGTTATTCAGTTATCAGTTGTTATTGACAGTCTTATAGTATTATTTTCAGATAGATATTTTTAGTATTTTGATTCAGTATTGTTTTCGCATTTACAACCTTATGGCATTTTTGGTTAAATTCTGCACATGATCTCTGTTATTTTATTCAGTGCTCACAGCAGGTACCAGCATGGGCTAGCTTGTGGTCCTTTAGGGATGTAGGTACCATGTGGCATCCAGGATATACTCTATGGGCATTAAAAACTTAGTATCAAAGCCTAAGGTTTTAAATTATCCTAGGGAGTCTAAAAACCATAATGAATAGAGTCTTGTGAATGGGTGTGAAGCACGCCACACTTATAGGCAAGAAGCTATAAGATGTTTTAGGAAAATTTTCCCTTTTTTCAGTGTTTATGTCATGTGATTGAGCAAGAGCTCAATTTAAACTCCCTTTCTAATCCAATGTCCTTTTATTTTATACAAATATGCCTCCCAGAAAGACTAACGAAAGGAGAAATGAGAATCAAACCGCACCTTCACCTATTCAGGAAGATCCCCTGAACGAGCTTATCTCTCATGACGAATTTAGAGCGGAATTCACTACCTTAGCTCACTCAGTAGCAGCCTAAAATAAACAGTCAACTTCCATTCCGGTGGCTAATACTGTCGCACCTAGGATTTGGGACTTCACCCGAATGAACCCTCCTCTATTTTTGAGATCTAAGTCTAATAAGGATCCGCAAGAATTCCTTGACATAGTTCAAAAGGTAACTGATATTGTAGGTGTGACTTATAGTGAGAGTGCAGAGTTGGGAGCTTATCAGTTGTAGGATATTGCTCACACCTGGTATAAGTAGTGAAAGAGAGATAGATGAGTAGATGTCGGACCAGTTGAATGGGAGGAGTTTGCTACTGTTATTGTAGATAGGTTCTTTCCCTTGGAGTTAAGGAAAGCTAAGTTGTAGTAGTTTATTAATTTGAGGCATTGAAACATGAGTATGAAGGAGTATTCTCTTAAGTTTACTCAGCTAGCCAAGTATTCTCCTCATGTTGTATCTGATGACAAGTCTAACATGAGTAAGTTTGTCTCTGGTGTAGCTGATAGTATCGTCAAGGAGTGTAGGACCGCGATGTTGATTAAGGATATAGACTCATCTAGGTTGATGGTCCATGCTCAACAGATCGGGGAGCAGAAGTGTAAAAAAAAGAGGGAAAATAAGAGAGCCAGAATGGGTAGCTTCAGTTTTGCTCAGCTAAGGTTGGAGGGTGGTAACCATCCTTAATTCCATAAAAAATATTCAACCCCAGCTCCATATTTATCTAGTGTGCTAGTGCCTAAGCCCAGAAATGATAATCATAATAAGGCGTCAGGCCCTAAACCCCAAGGAAGTATGAACAGTGGTCGCACAAATCTTCTTTGTTAGAAATATGATAAAAACCATCAGGGTGTGTTTAGAGTGATCTTGGGTGTATTTATATGCCTAATCACCATAATTTATCCATATTTTAGCTAAGTTTAGAGAACAAAGTTCCTAGTTTCTTATGTTTTTACTCTACTTCTATGTAATTGAGCTAATCGATGTGATTAGAATGATTTCAGGTATTAATGAGGTAGATGACGACATAATGGGACTACGGAATGCGGATTGCATATAACACAAGAGAGAGTAGCAATCTGGACCAAATGTAGCACCTAGAAACTATGTCCAAGACTAATTTATCATTTATAATTAGTTCAGGGACTTAGAAGGAAATTATGAGAGAAGAGATTATTAAAAGACTTAATTGCTGAATTTTTATTCATTATTCATTATTCTGTATTATTCTGAGAGAGGAGAAAGACAGCTTAGCTTGAGGAGAGAGAGAGAAACGTTTTTCTCTCTTATTTTCACTATCGCATACCAAGATCGTCTTCTAGTTTTTGGTATGATGAATATATTTATGATGCTTTTTGTTTTATTCATGAGTAGCTAAGTTTATTAGTTAGGGTTATGGAAGCCTTGTAGAATACAATCTATCACTTTAGGTTTTGAATTCGTTATGCATTGATTTGTTTACATCATACTCTCTTCACTTATCTTGAATTCTCATGGTTGCAAACATAGAGGATATGCCTTAAAATGCAACCTGTTCAAAAGAAAGGTTGATGTTTGAAAAAGAGAGTAGTGACAAGAAAAATAAGATACCAACCCCTATTTCATAAGTTAATGCCTTAGCAGGATTAACTACTTGGAGATTTTGTATTGTTTTTGGTAAACGCTTTTGATTCGAGAGAACTAAAGTGAATTAGCCTTGATGGTTAAGAAACACTAGAATTATGTTATTAAATACAATACATTTCTCTGTAAGTACGATGCATGTATGAATTTGTAAATCCCATAGTTAGAAAGTATTGAAAACTACAAGGTGGACATAACCCTAGCTTGCTATTTCTCTGAATTTGAATACTAATACACATATTTCATCTTGTTAAACTGAAACCATTAATTTGCGAACTAAATCAAATCCCCCCAATTTATTTTATGGAAACAAACGATTAAAGGTCAACTAATCTGCATAAAACTTAATTAGCACTATATTCCCTATGGGATTCGACCCCAACCTAGTTGGGTTATATATTTGACAACGACCGCTTACTCTCTCGTAAAAGAGGTGTAATTTAGGCGTATCAAATTTTGGGCCGTTGCCTGGGAATACAGTTGTCGATTGAGTTTATGTGTGTTAACTGACTGTTAGTCAAGTTTCCTTATTTTACGTTATTTGTTGTTTTTGTTTGTTACAGGTTCACTGTTGTTTATGCCACGAACTAGAAGCTCAGGAGAACCATTATTACCCTTCAATCCTGAACATCATCTCATTGAAAGAATGGCTAACCAACAGGAAGCTGAAAGATTAGATGTTTTGGCTAATGCTCAATCAAATCTACATAATGCAGATAACCCAGGTCGGGTACCTAATCTAGATGAAAAGGACCTGGAAGATGATGATTTAATTGACCCATATAATAGGAGGCATGTAGCAGGGGTAGTTGCACCTGTAAATCGAAATCGTCCATTCAGAAGAAGACCAGACCACCAAGCTGCGCAGTTTGATGTTGACAATGATAAAGATGATTTAGATGGAACTGTATCCATAGGGGCAATCATTCTACCACCACTAGCTCCTGGGGTGAAATTCAATATCACTAGCACTATGATCCAGCTACTGAATCTAATAGGACTCTTTGGTAGATTACCTGGTGATGATCCAAATCTATATTTGGTGAATTTCATCAGTATTTATAAGTCATTTAATAATCCTGGAGTGGGACAAAATGCTATACATTTAAGATTGTTCCCACTGTCTCTGTCTAGAGAAGCAACTATGTGGTTGAATAAGATGACTCCTGATTCTATAACAAACTGGGGGCAATTGAAAGGAGCTTTCCTAGAAAGTTCTTTCTGCCCTCCATAATATTACAGTTGAGGGATGAGATCAGCAACTTTAGGAAATTGGCCAATGAAGTTTTGCATGAGACTTGGACGAGGTTTAAAAAGAAGTTGACTCAATGCCCAAATCATAAGATGACTGACGAACACTTGATGGAAATATTCTACAGAGATTTGAACTCACTTACAAAGCAAATAGTGGATAATGCTGCAGGAGGAACTTTTATGAAGCTCACCTTTGCTGAGGATGCGAACATATTAGGAAGAATGACTAAGACAAGTAGAGCTTGGCATACCAGAGATTATGTGGTAGCCATCAATACTGGGTTTAGTGTAATATCAATAGAGCAGCATAGGAGAGAAAAGGAGCATGATCAGGATATAGGTCACTTGAAAACCCAGATGGATCTGCTCACAAAACATTTGCTATCAAGAAATGTAGAAAAGGTAAAAGTCGTGAGGTCCTACGGTAAGGGAGATGAATCAAACACTGAGGAAAAGGCTAACTATCTGCATAACCAGGGAGGTTTTCAGATCGGTGGTCAAGGAAACCAAGGTTGGAACCATCAAGGAGATTGGAAGAATAAAAGTGACAGGAGTGGACTATACGTACCTCCTGGAAGCTATGATAATGCTGCCACCAGTTCAGGCAAAATGTCCTTGGAGGACATGATGGAGAAACTATTAAAGGGAGTTGAGGCGACCAATTCTGGGGTGACTACTATGAAGAGTGACATATCTTCCATGAGTAAATTAGTAAATTTGTACTCAATTGCTATTAAACAACTGGAGCAACAGATGAGCCAATTATCTACAACATTCAACCAAATATAGAATGGGACTTTACCAAGTGATACAATTTAGAATCCAACGACTAATGGATTGTGTATGGCCATTACCACTAGAAGCGTTAAGATGTTATCTAGTCTAGGTTTGGGAGCATCCTCTTATACTGATGAGGTAGAAATAGATTGGGAGATGGTTGATGAATCTCTGGTGGTGCCTGTGAAGTTAGAAGGTTCAAAAAAGAAGAGTGCAAAAATGGAACAACCACCTAAGCACAAACATGTTAGTGATATAGAGCAAGGCATAAGAAAAGAGGTAGAAGTTGTTCCAACTGAAATCCCAAGTCTGTTACCCCCATTTCCATAATGATTAAAGAAGAAAGAAGAAGATGGCAAGTTTAGCAAATTTATGTTTATGTTGAAGCAGTTGATAGTGAATATGCCCTTAGTTGAAGCACTGGAACAGATGCTCGGATATGCTATGTTTATGAAAGACCTATTGACGAAGAAAAGGACTGTGATATATGAAATGATAGAAAATCTTCATCATTTTAGTGTTATTGCTACAAGATCTATTGCCCAGAAGAAAGCTGATTCGAAAGCATTTACTGTTCCATGTACGATTGGATTGCTAAAGTTTGAAAAGTCCCTTTGTGATCTTGGGGCAATTATAAATCTTATGCCATTGATGGTTTTAAAGAATCTGGGTTTGGGAGATATTATGCCCACCAATATACGGCTTCTAATGGCGAATAGATCGGTAAAAAGGCCGATTGGGATTCTACATGATGTACGTATAAAAGTTGTTGATTTTATATTTCCTGCTGACTTTGTACTTCTTGATTACGAAGTGTACTTTGAAGTATCCATAATTTTGGGTAGTCCATTCTTAGCAACTGGGAGAGTATTAGTTGACATGGAGCTGAATGAGCTAAAATTTAGGCTCAATGAGAAAGAAGTTAGTTTTGAAGTATGTCGGTCTATGAAACAATAAAAGAAAATAAGATTCTTCTCAATTGTTAATGTATTCTATGAGGATGAGCGAGATGTACTATTAAGGATATGTCTTTTGTGAAGATCATAGCTGGTTTGGTTGAACTTGCAAGCAAGGATGTGAGTGACTTCAAAGTGGTTGGACTAGGAATAAAGCATTGTCTTGATCCAACAAATGAGGTACAAATGGTATCACTGATACATCTTGACGAAGTCTAAGTAGTCAAGATAATCAAGTTGTGCCGCGACGTTAAATAAGGCTCTACATAGGAGGAAACCCATGATTTTATTTTCACTTTATCATGTTAAATAAAAATGAAAATTGAAGAGTCGATCCATGACCGAAACTATGGCGCTTGGTGGGAGGCAACCCATCTTTCTAATCATTTTTGTTGTTTTTGAGTAAGTGTAGGTGCATGAAGAACTAAGGAGAAGATTAGTACCAAATTTGATTTGGAATTGAGTTATGTCAATGGTGGTAAGTTTAGGAGTGATGGAAACATTACAGGTAAGTTGGAATGGTCAAATGTGTAAGGCTCAAGTATGATTCAAATTAGAGTCGTGCCTCAAATTATGTTAATCCGACATAAAAAGTTTTGTGGTGCGACTTTATTTTGTACTTTTAATGAGGTCTGTGGTGGTAGCATAGGGATCGGGCGACTTTTCAACCAAGAGTGCTCCACACATCCTATCGCACATGCTCACTGGACCAACTATGTGATGCATAATGCGCCGCACACCTTGATATGTGCAATAACTTATGCGTCGCACACTTTAACATATGCGATAAGATATGTATCGCCCACTTCTCCGCATATGCTCACTGCCTCAAGTGTGCGATACCCTATGCACTGTACTCTTAAATCTGTGCGCTAGGGTATGCGTCACATACTTCTTCGCAAATGTCTACTGCTCAATAATGCCATGAACAATGCGTCGCACACTTAAGTGTGTGCGAGTAAGAAGTCGTCGCACACTTAGCCAAATACACTTAGAATCCATTTTGGTCAACCCGACCCAGATTTCATTCTTTAAATAGACTTCACACCTTAAATTCCCAAATTCATCCTTATTTTACCCTTAAGTCGTACAATACTGAGCTCTCACTATTCTCTTTGTCCTTCATTGATCTTTCATCTTCAAGGTAAGTTTTACTTTCTTAGTCCTTAGTTATTGTGACTCTATGTTATTTTGAATTGATTTCTTAAAGATTACGAATTAAATTCTTGCCATGGCGATGTTGTGAAAGTGAAGGTGTTTTGTATATTTTGTATGGCTGAAAGTGTAGAGCATAATTCTGTTCAAAAAGTGCTTCATTGAAATAGAATAGGGGGAATTGAGGTGAATGAATTATATTGTGACTAATGTTGATGCACCATGTCAAAGTGTATGTCGGTGAAGTCTGAGTACCCGATAAAAACACTTAATTGGTTGATACTAACAAATTAAGTGTGGGGTGGTGACTTCACCATCTCCATCTTAATTATAGTTAGTTTCATTATGTGTGGATGACATAGATGATAGGATGAATATAGGAAAAATGGCTCCACTGATGATCTCCATGCAGGTGGCATGACTCCAAATATGGATGAGGAGTACTACTAGACAGGTTCTTATCTTGTTATTTGTACTGGGGACAGTGCTGAGCTTAAGTGTGGGGTGGCTGGATACTTTGCTACTTGTTTTGTAAGAAAATAGGACCTTCTCCTTAGCATTCTTCTGTGATAGGATTAGTGATTTTGTTTATTTTGTTAGTTATATAGTCATAATTAGGTGTTTTTCTCGATGATGGATGGATGACGAACGCTTAAGAGAAAATTAGTCATTTAATTACATGTAACTGTTCTTGTGGGTCACATGACATTATAACATAAGTATGTGATGGATCATTACATTTGAAACACCTATGCTCTAGTTGTGACTCTTGTTGTGATTGTTGGTTTTATTTGAATTCATGTAATTGTTGTGTCGAGAATCTATAATGCTCCTAATTAAGTTGACCATATGCCATGAGTGTGTAAGACTTTTGTATATCCTTTTTTGCAACTAATGCTAGAACTTGCCTAGTGTGTGCAAAGCGAAATAAAGATTGTGAGTTTAGGAGATGATTTAGGCATTTCTTTGATAGCCATTGTTCATACCTTCTTTTAACCTACCTTTGTACATTATCTTAGCTAGCCCCATTGAGCCTTTAGCTTATTCTTTTGTTAGCCTCATATGTAGCCTATTCCGTTCTTTAATAGACCGTAATTTTATCCAAAAGCTCCTATGCGCTTTAATGTAAAATCAATTTGAGTTAAGAGTTTGACAATTAGAGAAAAAAGGTAAAATTGATGCCCCAAAGTCTAGTTATTGGCGTGTGAAATTGACGCGGTTGGGAGTAGCAAAAAATGTTGAAAAAGTTTCAAATTTTATCCCGGACATGTTACAATGAACCTGTTTTGGCCCTGGTCCTTCTTGGACATTGTGCACCTCAACTAAAGCAAATTGCTTAAGTTGAGGGTGGCTATTATAGGGGTGCGTAACATGAAAAGGGTGTAAAAAAAATATTTGAAAAGGTTGCATACTCCCACCATAGTGTTATTAATTGAGCTAAATGAGTTGGGGTGAAAAGCAAATCTGTGAAGGTAGCATAAGTGGAAATTGGTTGTTAGAGATTGGTCTTAATTGAATAATGTAGTGTATTAAAGTGCTTAGGGAAGATAGCCACTATTTCGAGCCAAAATAGTTCCTACCCATCCTTTACCCTGCATTACAACCCGTAAAAGACCTATTTGATCCTAATCTTAGCATTCTGATATTAGCGGAGTATTACACTAAGGGCAAGCATATGGTCATTAGTTGTAATTTGAGAATTCTTTGTGAGAGTGAGCGCAACTTGATTCTTGTACCCATTTTATTAGAAATTGCATGATTGTGAGTAATTATGGGTAACTCTCTTGTTGTGAGGGCACATGGTTGATGAAGGTTGGGTAATTTATATGATTTCTTTGGTTAAACGATATGTATGAAATTGCCAACTTAATGAGTCTATTCTTGAGGGTAGGTTGTCTCTAGTAATGATCCATGAATCTACTTCTTGTTCATAATTGTTATGTAAGACTATTTGAGCATTTTGTCTTCCTTTGTGGGTGCTAAGGCTTGTGTAGTATGCATAAATAGATATGTTGTTCGAGGACGAACAAAGCTTTAAGTGTGGGGTGGTGATCTTGGGTGTATTTCTACACCTAAGAACCATAATTTATCCATATTTTAGCTAAGTTTAGAGAACAAAGTGCCTAGTTTCTTATGTTTTTACTCTACTTCTATGTAATTGAGCTAACCAATGTGATTAGCATGATTTCAAGTATTAATGAGGTAGATGAAGACATAATGGGACTATGGAATGTGGATGGCATATGACACAAGAGAGAGTAGCTATCTGGACCAAATGTGGTGCCTAGAAACTATGTCCAAGACTAATTTGTCATTTATAATTAGTTCAGGGACTTAGAAGGAAATTATGAGAGAAGAGATCATTAAAATACTTAATTTCTGAATTTTTATTCATTATTCTGTATTATTCTGGGAGAGGAGAAAGGCAGCTTAGCTTGAGGAGAGAGAGAGAAAAACATTTTTCTCTCTTGTTTTCAAGATCGTCTTCTAGTTTTTGGTATGATGAATATATTTATGATTTTTTTCGTTTTATTCATGAGTATCTAAGTTTATTAGTTAGGGTTATGGAAGCCTTGTAGCATACAATCTATCACTTTGGGTTTTGAATTCGTTATGCATTGATTTGCTTACATCATACTCTCTTCACTTATCTTGAATTCTCATGGTTGCAAACATAGAGGATATGCCTTAAAATGCAACTTGTTCAAAAGAAAGGTTGATGTTTGGAAAAGAGAGTAGTGACAAGAAAAATAGGATTACCAACCCCTATTTCATAAGTTAATGCCTTAGCAGGATTAACTACTTGGAGATTTTGTATTGTTTTTGGTAAACGTTTTTGATTTGAGAGAACTAAAGTAAATTAGTCCTTGATGGTTGAGAAACACTAGGATTATGTTATTAAATACAATACATTTCTCTGTAAGCACGATGCATGTATGAATTCGTAAAGCCCATAGTTAGAAAGTATTGAAAACTACAAGGTGGACATAACCCTAGCTTGCTATTTCTCTGAATTTGAATACTACTACACATATTTCATCTTGTTAAACTGAAACCATTAATTTGCGAACTGAATCAAATCCCTCCTATTTATTTTATGGAAACGAATGATTAAAGGTCAACTAATCTGGATAAAACTTAATTAGCACCATATTTCCTGTGGGATTCGACCCCAACCTAGTTGGGTTATATATTTGACAATGATCGCTTATTCTCTCGTAAGAGAGGTGTAATTTGGGTGTATCATAGAGCTGGCAGTGATGTATGCTTTGGGTATGAAAAGCCAGGCCACAAGGTCAAGGACTTCCCATAGAGTGGTCAGCTGGGTAAGTCCAGTCGTCCCCCAGTTCCTTTCGGTTGCTCGACTCAACAGGGTGCCGCTTCTAGTGCCACCAGTAGGCAGCGCCCAAACAGGCTTTCTGTACTTCAGTCTTGATAAGATCAGGAAATTTCTCCTGATGTGGTTACTGGTACATTATAGGTCTTTCATTTACATGTTTATTCTTTATTAGACCTCAGAGATTCTCTTTCTTTTGTAACTCCCTATATAGATGTTAATTTTGGTGTTAGTCCTGGGACTTTAGCAGAACCCTTCTCAGTGTCCACTCTAGTAGGTGTTGCTATTGTAGCCAGACAGGTATACAGGAACTGTCTGATCACAATATCCCATAGAGTCACTTTAGTAGATCTCGTGGAGTTAGAGATGACTGATTTTGATGTCATTCTCTATATGGATTGGCTCCACTCATTCTATGCCTTAACTAATTTTAGAAATAGAGTTGTTCATTTTTAGTTTCCAAATGAACCAGTCCTTGAATGGAAGGGTAGTACTTTAGCATTTAGGGGTCAGATTATTTCGTACCTTAGAGCGAGAAAAATAATAGCTAAGGGGTACGTCTACCACCTTATTCGAGTTAAGGACTCCAATTCCAAGACTCGTAGTCTTGAGTCAGTTTTAGTAATGAGCGAATTCCCAGATGTGTTTCTCGAAGATCTTCCAGGAGTTCCTCCTAAAAGAGAAATTTACTTTGGAATAGACCTTCTTCCAGATACCCATTCTATCACTATTCCACCATACAGAATGGCTCCAGCATAACTCAAAGAGTTGAAAGAGCAATTAAGATACCTTCTAGATAAAGGTTTCATTAGGCCTAGTGTTTCACCATGCGGTGCTTCAATCCTTTTTGTGGGTAAAAAAATGGTTCTCTCAGAATGTGCATTGATTTCCGTCAGCTGAACAAAGTCACTATCAAGAATAAGTACCTACTCCCTAGAATAAATGACTTGTTCAATCAATTTCAGGGTGCCAGTTATTTCTCTAAGATAGACCTCAGATTCGGATATCATCAGCTCAAGGTCAAAGAATGTGACATTCCAAAAATAGCTTTCAGAACTCGGTATGGTCACTTCAAATTTCTAGTCATGCCATTTGGGATTACCAATTCCCCAGTAGCTTTCATGGACTTGATAAACTAAGTGTTCAAACAGCACTTAGACATATTTGTCAGAGTCTTCATAGATGATAACCTTATCTATTCTCGTAATGAAAATGATCATCCAGAATATCTCAAAATCGTATTGCAAACTCTTAGAGCCCATCAATTGTTCACCAAATTCAGTAAGTGAAAATTTTGGCTAAGATCAGTAGTTTTTCTTGGCCATATTATCTCTGATGATAGCATTAGAGTTAACCCTCAAAAAACTGAAGTAGTGAGAAACTAGACCAAACCCATTTCTCAGACAGATATTGGGAGTTTTTTGGGTTTGGTTGACTATTACAAATGGTTTGTTGAATTTTTTGTATCTATTGCATCCCCATGTCCAAATTGACTCAGAAGAAAGTCAAGTTTCAGTGGTCAGATTCTTGTTAGAAAAGTTTTCAAGAGTTAAAGACTTGACTTACCTCAGCCCCAGTTTTGGCATTTCCTGATGGTTCATATGGGTTTGTTATTTATTGTGATGCTTCTAGAGTTGGTTTGAGTTGTGTTTTGATGTAGAGAGGTAAGGACATAGCTTACGCCTCTAGACAGCTTAAACCTCATGAAAAGAATTATCCTACTCATAATCTTGAGTTAGCAGCTCTTGTGTTTGCCTTGAAAATTTGGAGGTATTATCTATATGGGGTGCATGTTGATGTGTTCACAGACCATAAGAGTTTACAGTATCCATTTTTGTAGAGAGAGTTAAATCTTTGTCAGAGAAGGTGGGTAGAATTGTTGAAGAATTATGATATGAGTGTTTTATATTATTCGAGCAAGGCCAATGTAGTGGGAGATGCTCTTAGTAGATTGTATATGGGTAGTATGGCTCATGTTGAGAATAATAAGAAGCAATTGGTTCAGGAGATTCATCAGTTAGCTAGATTAGGCGTTCATTTGGTTAACTCGTCTGAGGGTAGTGTTTGTGCAGAGTAGTTCGGAATCTTCTTTGGTTGCTGAAGTAAAGAAAAGCAAGATAGGGACCTCAGTCTAGTAAAGTTGAAGGAGACAGTCAGAGATTAGAAAGTAGAGGGTTTCTCCTAAAGGGGAGATGGTGTGTTGCATTGCCAGAGTAGACTGTGTGTGTCATATGTAGATGGGTTGAGATAGTGAATTCTTGCAGAAGCGCATAGTGCGCGTTACTCTATTCATCCAGGGCTACTAAGATGTATCGTGATTTGCGAGAGATCTATTGGTGGAATGGTATGAAGAGAAATATTGTAGAATTTGTTGCTAAGTGTCGTATTTGTCAGTAAGTTAAGATTAAGCATCAAAAGCCTATTGGCACTATGCAAGAGTTCAGTATTCCCACTTGGAAGTGGGAAGAGGTGAACATGGACTTTGTGATGGGTTTTCCTTGTACTCGTCGTCAGCATGATTTGATTTGAGTTATGTGGACAGTATGATCAAATCAATCCATTTCTTTCCAATCCATACTTCTTTTTTAGCTGAGGACTATGCCAAGCTCTATATTAGAGAGTCGGTCAGATTGCATGGAGTCCCATTGTCCATTATTTTAGATAGGGTACTCAGTTCACCTCTCTTTTTTGGAAGGCTTTTCAGAAGGGTCTTGGTACCCAAGTTTGTCTCAGTACATCCTTTCACCCTCAGACAAATGGTCAAGTAAAGAGGACTATTCAGACCTTAGAGAACATGTTGAGAGCTTGTGTTATCGACTTTAAGGGTAGTTGGGATGATCACTTACCATTAATTGAGTTTGCTTACAACAACAGTTACCATTCTAGTATCCAGATGGCTCAGTTTGAGGCTCTATATAGGAGGAGATGTAGATCTCCTATTGGTTGGTTTGAGGTGGGTGAGACTGCATTGATAGGACTAGATTTGTAAATTTTAAGCGGAGATAGTAAATCTAGATTTGTTAAAATATTGTTATTATTATAAAATAGAGATTTTATTAGAAATAATTCTCTATTAATTATGGTATATTCAAAATATTATAATTATTTTATAACGAACTTACACAATAACCGAATAAAAAAGTAATGGGATGAAAATATATATATTTTTTTGGTCTTGCCACCTTTACATACACGTGGAGGTGAAACAAATGAAATACCACACTTTAATTAAAGTGGTGACAGCCTCAGATTTTAACATATTTTGACATGCATTAACTAACTATATGGAGATTAGCCTAACTTCTACTATAATGTGTAATATGTGTGTGTGTCTGTATATATATATATATATATATATATATTTGTTTTCATCCATTACCTTAATCATCTTAGATAAAATGTAGTTGAAAATATGTTTCAAACTCAAAATATTTTATTTTGAAAAAGAAAAATTAATTATCTATAACAAGTTATTCAAGCCCGGGTTCTAATGAGGCACTGTTCGGAGGTTTTGTGGAGAGGTTTTCAGCTTTGGTGTCCAAGTAGGCTAGGCTTACCCTACCTTTCGATTGAGATTATTTACGATAATTGTGTATTATTATGTTAGCTTTGGATAGGTACTTGTAGTTTATGTACCATTTAATATAAATATATGTATATATACACATATATCTTGCCTTATTTATCCGGTTGGGACCCCGTTTTAGTGAATTTTGGTATCTTATCTTTCAGTACAATATAGAATTTATCATATTAGGATGTGGAATTAAGTTGTGGAACCTTAAATTTGTCCCTTTTTAATTAAGATATGTGAATGGTTATTTAAACTAATTTTTAGTTTTGGTTTAGGTTCAGCATATACTTTGTTTTTGTCATTGATTGTGAAATCTAGTTCCACTTTGGCATTGGTTATGGGGTTGTTTGGATTTTAATTTTACAATTAGGTATGGTTACTATGAGTTTTGGTTCGAGCCTGACATTAATTTATGATGATGTTGGAGTTCTGGTACTGATTACTGTTTTTTTGGGAGTTGTGGTTCCTCTGAGTTTTGATTTGAGTTCGACATCTGATTATGATTTCTGTTGTATATCATATATATGGACTCTCGTTATTACCCACTATCTCCGATTCAAATCCAATATATGTCCTATTGTTATTCTGCCACTACCGGTTCGAGGCCCACGTCTAGCCTCTCATTACTATCCATTTGTGTCGGTTCAATCCCGATGCACATCTGGATGGAAACTATGGTTTCATGGAATTGGTTTGATTATGGATTATTTACACTTTTTCTTTAAAATTACTTCTTGTGTGTCCCGCAGGCTTATGGGGGCATGGTTGGTTAATTATTTTCTTCAGTGTGTCTAGCGGGTTTATGGAGGCCCAATTAAGTTAGTTTGGTTTTCCTTTTATTACTGCAGTATTGATCTTTTTGTATTTCTTTTACCTATTTCTTTGTCACAACCCAAAAATCGATAGGTCATGATGGCACTTGTCGCGACAAATCTTGATAAGTAATCCTCTTACCCAAACTGATACACACGGGGAAAAGACAAAAATTTCCCTTAGGTAAGGCTTCTAGAACTAAGTCGAACCACATAAATAGAATAAAAGCGGAAATATTAAAATCAACACATGCAACAATAACTCCCAAAACCTGGTATCAACAGTACAAGAACTACAAATACAATCCTGGAGTCAAATACATCAAAAAAATAACCACAAAGAAAAATATTTATCTCCAAACACTAATAAAGACATAACTAATACAGAAAGATAGAAGTGAACTCCGGACGCGTGAATGTCCAACCGCGGTCTCCGAACGCGTGAATGTCCAACCGCTACCTTGGAATCTCCAACAATCACCGGAGTCAAGCAAGTTGAGGCGCACTCGGGCTAGGACCTTCACCAAAAAGGTGCAGTAGGCATGAGTATGGTCCACTTGTACTCAGTAGATATTATAGGCTGAGCAAGCAAAGTAGTAAATAAAGAATACAAAATATACAGTAAAGACATGTTACCTGCAATCAGAAAATATCCCACAATGGTAGTCCACACCGCTTACACTAACAGGTCTAATATATCACATATATTGTAACATCACACCTAGATAGAACACAAGTATGCATTATATCACATATAAGTAGAACAAGGGAGAACATGTATATACAAGATCATCAAATACAAGTAAAGGAAGATATGACAAATACATAGATGACAAATCAATATGGAAATACAACACAACATAACACAATAAACTAACTGCAACGTATATGATGATGATGATGATTATGATGATGATGATGATGATGATGTACGAGGTCATCACACAACCTCCAAGATCATCGTGTAATCCCCATATACACCTACAGAGCTAAAGCTTCCTGACGTAGGACCAATGGTGGGTTTTTCAACCCGTATACAATCTACATATCTCATAGCTTATTTTTGGCACATCCCTCGAAAAGGGTTTCATAAGGTGTTAAAATATCTCATCCCCAGTACATCCCCCGGGAAGGGTTTTAAAAAAGTATTGACAGTATTTCTTAGATGTTGCCACGGTAGTACCAATGTTTCATGAATGAATATGATATGAGGATGTAATGCTCACAACCAATCACAATGAGTATTTTCACAACCAATCACATGATATTTCTACGACCAACCATATGATATATTTTCAAACCAACCACATGATATATTTCCACAACCAACTACAATGATATAGTTCCACAGTCGCGTGAGCCAATATCCACTCATTATTTCAATTTCATCCATGAATTTTCACATATCTCATATGCCAATAAAGTATGAATATAATCAAAACACACCAATGGTACCATATTAAGCATCTTAACAACACAATACAATTATTCACATGTATTCAAGGTATGAATATAATCACAATACACAAATGGTACCATATTAAGCAGCTTAATAATACAATACAATTATTCACATATATTCAAGGCTAACACATAGGACCCCACACAATCACATATCACATAATAACTCAATTACCAAAAATGCATCACATATAGGCCCCCACACGGACACAACACATAAATAGCCATTTTTTATAATTAGTTCCCACCGTTAACATGCATTTTGTATCATCAGTTACTATCTAGCACAGTTTGAAAGAGTTAAGCCATAACCTACCTCAAAAGCCGAAATTGGTCCGCTACAATTTGAACCTATGACCATACTTTCCACGAACGATCCCTAACTCCTCTAAAAACATCAAATATAGAATCTGCATATTAAAATAAAACCAACGATACTCATATTGACTACTTTTGATTTGGGGTCAAAATGAACCTCCAAAATAGGTTTTCAAAAAATAAGGCAAAATCGTAACTTTACTTTAAAAATATGCTCCCCATTTTTTTAGAAATCTACATCTAAAAATCCAAGTCAAATCGAGTCAAAAATGAGGTACAAATCAAAGAAAAAGTATTTTTATGCTTTACCAGGTAAAATCCTTCAAATCTGGGTTAAAATCAAGAATCGGAGTTGTTTTGAAGGTTAAATTGCTAAAAAAAATTAGTAATTATAAGATAAAAATTTTATTCAAGTGAAAATGAGTGAAATTGGAGTTTAAAATCAAGCCCTAAGATTTTGGGGTTTTGAAAAATTATTCAAGAAATTTCTAAAAAAAAGGGGTGAATTCTTACCTTAAATCTGTAATTAAATCAAGAAATAGACGTTAATCTAACTTTCCAAGCTCCCACAAGCTTCACTTTTAAGCTCTCATATTATTTAGGGTTTAACTCTTAAGAGGAAAGATAAAAAAATGAGTAAAATGGATCCAAAAGCTGCTATAAATAATGCAGATTTTCTGCACCAGCTATAGCAAAAGGCTATTTTTTAAAATTTTAAGTTCAATCCGGACTTCGATGGGGTATTGGGAATTCATTTGGAGTAAGATATATGTAAACAAACTGTGTTACCACACTAAATTCGACGTTCCAAATGTGTTGGCGAAGTTGAATTTTCGAAAAAATATCATTTTCACAACGTTGATCCCCGAAATCTGAAATCATAATTTTCCAAACTGAGGGTCGAAATGAGATTTAAAAGTCTTAAAATGATATTAAATATGTTACCACCCTAAAATCGACATTTCAAATATGCTGGCATAAGATTTTCCATCCAAGGTTGTTTCGATCAAATGTGGGTCCCACACCCATATTTTCAATTTTCCAACTTTTCAACCAATAGGTCAAAATGAGCTCCGGTGCACCAGAACCCGAACCAAAGGCCTACCTAGCCTAAAATTGATATTCTAGAGCTTCTGGCACAGTCCATTCATCCATTCATCGCACGGATCAAAAGATATCCATATAAGTCTAAAATAAAGCTCTCGAAGCCATCAAAAACCACAATATCGTATAAATAGTACGAAAATACATCAAAAATTGTGCCAATCACCCCCACATCCCATAAATACCATAATTCAACTACGGGGAGGGGTAAAATAGATAAATAATATAGAAACACATATTTTACATATTTTATAAAAAAACTAATCATTACATTCCTTTATCACATCTGCGTGGCTAGATAGTTGTTTACATTTCTATCTCTATTTACTATTGTCTTAGACTACACCCTCACATTTAGTTGTACTTTTTCTATCTTAAGCTTTGTCGGATGATGATTCCTATTGAGTACTCATTGTTTTGTTACTCACACTACACTTCTATATTTTTTTCCTGATGCAGATCCGAGTACTAGTAGTTGATATTGACGTGGTTCCTACTTTTCAGTACTGATTCAAAGAAGGATGAGCTTACTATCGTCCGAGGCTGATCCTCCATTATCTATTCCAATTTAGACTTTTGTACTCGAGACTAGTTGTATATTTTATGTATATTTTGGATTCTGTCTAGTACTCTAGGTATCTTTTAGTAGTGGCTTTAGTACCACTCTTACCAAGTCTTGGAAGAGATTCATTTGTATATTTATCCTTTTTCCTTCTCTTATTTGATATATTATATATGATTCTTTTGGGTTATTAATTATTACTACTACTACTATCATTGTACTCGATCTTTTCTGGTTTCTGCCTATTAGCCTATTATCAATCATTTCGGGTTATGGCTTGGCTTATCTACTGGTGGGATAAGAAAGTCCCCATCATGACCAAAGAATTTGGATCATGATAATTTAATAAACATTTCAACAAAATTTGTGACTTGCATCACTTTTACCGCAAAAAAATCATTTAGTTTTACCTAAATCGATCGAATTGAAGAGTACAAAAGAGTATTCAAATTTGTTTGTGGAACAAAATTCTATTACTTACTATAATCTCAACATACGTTGTAACTAGTTATATATCATTCTTTTGCAACTTGTAGTCACATTAATAAAGGCAAAACTAGAATTTAAATTTTATGAGATCTGGATTTTAGAATGATGATTTAAAGTGATAATAATTTAATTCTAAATTTCTAGTATGGTATTTATACATATTTAATAATTTTTAGAAATAAATATATATATATATATACGCACACTATTTGAGTAAAAGTTACTTGGTTCGGTTGGACCATACTTGGGCTTTTAGCTCCCCCCTAATCTCGTATCTTCGTCAATTTGAGAGGCTAATTTTTTTCATTGTGATAATGATTATGAAAAAATATGAATTTATCGAAGTAATTAACCATCTTTTCTATTCTTAGAGGCAAGTTAATTAGAATGAGCTTCCTTCCAATAATGTCAAGATGAGTGGAAATTTCTCCACCTTTAGTATTTGATAAAATTTGAATTTGTAGATACTATATTCTTGTATAGCTATAGCTTCGTCCTATATTAAGAAACATAGTGAGATTTTTTAGAGCATTCTGATTGTAAAATGTAGCAAAATTTATTGTATTCATGTGTATAATAATCATGAAATATATTGCATTAGTGCACAAATAATAAGAGTATCCACACATATACAATGTATCTGTAATTGAATACAATGTATTCCATGCATGTTAGATTAATGAAATGAATTGTGTCTCGCACTGAATAAATGTATCTCCGCATATATATATCTTACACTTAATAAGTGTATCCACATGTATGCAATACCTTTGTTAACTATATCTGTGCAGATAATAATTGTAGGCAAAATAGTCTACTGGAACCTTATACTTATCCGAGTGTATAATGTGGACACCTCTACTTAGCCCTTTGTCATCTAAACCCTTAAACTCAATGAATCACAATATTTTAAACTCTTTTGACCGTTGACGAAGATTAGTTGGTAACTTAATGAGTGAGATGGAATAAATGCATGATTTCATGCATGTAGGGCGCATACACATAAAAAGTTTATCTATTTTTCACCACCAAAAACATCAATTGAGGAGGATCTAGTCCATATGGTGGGTCGGTTGATTTGGATGGAGCTAATTCACGGGTTGGTGGTGGATTTTCAATGGAGGAAAAATTCGATGGTGGAGGTGACTAAGTTGGTGATTTGAAGGTTTAATGGAGATTGTTCATGGTGTTGTTGGTGGAGGAAAAAGAAGGGAATGTTGTTTTTCCTTATATAAAATTTGAATTTTTCAACAATATCTTCAAGACATATCTAAACTAACATATCAACAATCAACTAAAGTTGTAACTATGTATTCATGATGTGTTATATAAATAAAGCACTTTCGATGCTTAAAACTATGAAAATATGCAAGTTTATGAGGTTGTTTTGTTAGATATGATGCATTTTGGGTATGTCTTGCAGGAAATCATGTTTTGGATGCTAAGTTCATGAAAAAGATGAAAAAAGGTGTTTTTGGCTACTTATTGGAGCAATTATGGATGTTTGGGACACTTTCCGACTTGTTCATGATCAAAACATGTGCAGAAACTAAAAAAGAGATGAAAAGGTGACTCTCGGCACTTGCTAAGCCAACATGTGGACCGCATTCAGTACATGTCGACCGCATGTGGGAAAATCAAGTGCCAAAAGTCCAAAATCTCTAGAGCTAACCTACAAGATTTTTGGTCCTGGCACTTGTGGTCACCACACTCCCACCCTGCAGGTCGTAAATACTACATACGCCCAGGGACAGGGCACAAGTAGGGACCATAAGTAGCCACCGATCCTTTTTCTCCTATTTCGTTCGGGCTTTGATTTTAGGATTTCATCATGTACTATAAATACCCGTTATGTATTTTTAGTAGAAGTTACACACTCTTAATACTCACAAACATATTTTGATTCCAAATTCATCTTTAGCCTTGAAATTCTCTTGTATTGACTTTGGTTTATTAATTCAAGTACGGTTTTGGGTTTTTACTTCTTATTATTGTGATTTCATCTTATGCTTTCAATCATGAATATTGTTGATTACTTCACAAGCATGAGCGGCTAAAATCCTATATCTAGGGTTGTGGAAACCCTGGCAGACTGACAAAGTAGGGGAAGTGCTATTGTTGTTCTGAACCGATACCCAGGCATACATTGCATTATCTTTACTTTAATAGTCATTCTAGAGGTTGCAAACATTATGATCTCGCCTAGATTATTGATACTTACTCCAAAAGAGGAGCAGTGACTAGGAAAAGATAATTACAATAGTAATTTAGAGTTTAACTATCAATCCACGCTAGTAGGTACTATCTAAGTAAGATGGTTAGATTTCATCTAAATAACTAAAGAATCAAAAAGTAATAGTTAACTGGGATCAAGATAACACTTAGTACGTCGATATCCTAAGACTCAAAAGGTAAAGGGTGAAATCTATCTACTTATCCAAAAGACTGTAGATAGTACATAACTTATCGATTCTACATGCAAGGTATTATTAGGTTGGTTCAACATAGCACGATAAGCCTGCAGAATTGAGAAGCCAGGGGAACACCAATCCTAGTATTCACTTATGATTGATTACAACCAAATTTGATATTTACTACTAGATTCGACATTGATACTCAAATCCCCCCATTTAATTTTCCAGTTCTGCTCGTTGATTACAATAGTTAAGGCCACATTCCATGTATTCCCTTGGGATTCGACCCCAACCTTTGTTGGGTTTCTATATTTGGCAGCGACTGTATCATTTTTGAGAGGAGGTCACAACTTTCAATTTCAACAATAAGTTCAACCAACTTATGAATACCAAAAAAATAAAGTTTAAACTACTTTCTGAAAAATAGTAAAAATTAAATGTTTAGAAAAAAAGAAAGATTAAAATATTTAAGTCCACCGAATTTATGGTGTGTCCTTAAGAAAATTATTCTCCTCAAGTACCTGAGGTTAAGAAATATATCCTCATAGGATAAAATAATCACATCGATAGAATATTGGTACCTCAAACTCTATTGAGCAACGAACTACTCAACGATTCATAAATCGCACTTGAGTGTTTCAAGGAAAAATGAGCATTTTCACTGCAAAATTTTGTCACTTTATCCAAAGAAAAAAGTCAAGTATTTATACCCAAAAGGAGGTGCTTCAAAAAGAAAGCAATGGTTCATTAAAAAATTTACTATTTCAAACTGTCGGGCCACCTACGAACCCATCTGCAATGTAGGTCAACATTTGGAAACAACCTGAATCCTATCCTTGATGTGTATGACGATCTGCATCCGCAAATTGGCATCTATGCGCATAGGTCACCTCTTTTTTATCTTTAACTAGTGCCTCAAAGGGTCATGTCCCTTTAAGGTGCGTTGTGAGATGCATAAACACTTTCTAATGTGCATCGTGAAGAATATTATCGTAGCGGATTTTTGAATAATAACATCATTAACTCTTAAACTTCAAATGAATTTAGTCCAAAAAATAGAATTTCTCAATCAATCATATGACAAATCCAAATGATCAACGACGACGATGATGCAAGGCTTGTCTTCTTATTGTCTTACTATCTATATAAAGGAGTGCTTCTATATTTAAGCACGAGAATTTTCCTTTCTTCCATCAATATGGGAGAACACTCCTTTTATTAAGTGACATATATTTTGCTTTCCCTCCATTTTCTTTTCTCTATTTTTCATTCATATTTTCACTAGAAACCAACAATCCCCCACATGAATAAAATAGGGAATGATTATTTCATCAAAAATTTTACGAACAAGTATGTATCTACATGTAAAGACTAACTGCATCGGGATAAGTTGGTCTTTCTTTGAACTTCCATCGTAAACTTTCATCAAATGCACTTGATCAATCGATAGATGTGATATCTTTGAATCATTGAACTTTAATGTATACCTAGACAATACAAGTTTGCACAACCAGCCTTTTATCATCTATATTTCTCACAGTTTTGTTCATTTCAGCCATAAACACTTTCTGGTTTTATGAGAGCTTAGAGAATTGGCCCTTACTATCACTCTCCTTGAAGAGGCTTCCACTTCACCCTTACATAGGTTATTTCTAAACATTTAATCCTAAAGATCAAACTATTTGATCAAATGTGACAAGCTTAGAAACTAACAAAGGCTTCAAACCGTAAGCCTTATATTTATTTCCTGAACATTTTCTTCATCATGAGAATTAATTAAGTATATTTACAATGTTGAACCACTAGTCACAACTTTATTTTATCTCTTTGAACCAAGTTTTTGGGATCTCTAGTCTGCTAGGTAGAGTTACCACCGTGATGACTTATCCTAGACTGTAAACCCATTTCGTTTGATGATCTCTTAACTCCCTCTCTTGTAGCCTTTTGTTAGTAGATCCTACATATTATCTTTGATCTTACACAATCAATTATGATAACTCTTTTAGAGAATTATTCTCTAACGGTATTATGCATCCATCCATCTTATATGATGAAATTTATCGTTATACGTCACACTTCCTGCTCTACCTATCACAACCTGGTTATCACGGTGTATCATACTGGTGCCAAAGAATTGGTCCAATAAGGAATATTTTTCAAGAAACTCCATAGTCATTCAGCTTCTTCACCATTTTTATCTAACGCAATAAATTTAGATTTCATTATAGAGAGGGTAATACATGTCTGGTTGGATGATTTTCAAGATATTGCTCCTCCACCTAAAGTAGATACACATTCAGTCATGGAATTTACTTCATTTAATTTGGTGATTCAATTTGCATCACTATATCATTCAATTACTACTTGATATTAGTTATAATACAAAGCATAGTCTTGAGTATAGTTATATATCTCAAAACTCCTTTCATTGTCATCCTATGAGTTTGATTGGGATTACTTGTGTACCAACTAAATTTACTAGTAGCACATGTTATATTTGGCCGCGTAAAATTCATGATATACATCAAACTTTTCAATACTCTTGCATACTCTGATTGTAAGTCACTTTCGTCTTCATTCTAAAGTGCAAAGCTCACATCTAATAGTGTCTTGGAAATATTAAAATCCAAATACCTAAACTTTTAAGTACTTTTTCAATGTAATGAGACTGTGACAATGTTAAACCTTGTGGAGTTTTATAAATTCTTATCCCTAAGATCACTTCAACAACTCCAAGGTCTTTCTTATTAAACTTTCTCTAAGCATTTATTTTATAGTATTTATGTCAAAAATGTCTCTACTAATGATCAACATGTCATCTACATACAAATAAATAATGACTTTGTGATTTGGAGTGTCTTTAATGTAAGCACATTTATCTTAAATCTATTTACCATTATGATTTGGTTAAACTTTGTGTGCCACTGTTTGAGTGTTTGCTTTAGTCCATATAGTGACGTAACATATTTGCACATTTTTCTTTCCTTATAAGTAATCACAAAATCCTTGGTTTGTTCCATATAAATTTCTTCCTCTAATGGGTGTTTGCTTTAGTCCATAGAGAGACGTAATAAGGTTGCACATTTTTCTTTTCTTACCAGGAATCACAAAATCACCGGGTTGTTTCATGAAAATTTCTTCCTCCATTTATCCATTCAATAAAGTTATTTTCACATTCATTTGATGAATTTTAAGACCATATACCACCGTTAATGCAATCAACATCCGAATGGATGTTATCTATGTTGCCGGCGCGTATGTGTCGAAATAATCAAGGCATTCTCTCTGTCTAAAGCCTTTCACAACAATTCTTGCCTTGTATTTATCAATAGTACCATCAATTTTTATTTTCCTTTTGAAGATCCATTTAGAACCTAAAGGTTTATTTCCTAGAGGAAGATCAATCAATTCCCAAGTATAATTGCTTAAGATTGAATCAATATCACTATTGACAACCCCTTTTCAAAAAGATGGGTGTGTAGAAGACATCACTTTTTCTAATATATGAGGCTAATTTTCAAGAAGAAATGTTGCAAAATTTGATCTGAAGGAATTGTCTCTTATTATGCCTTGAATTATCATCATTATGTACATTCTCCTTTGATTCATCCCTTGGTTGTTTAGACCCTTCATTAGACAGCTCATATCTATCCTATATGGATTAATATGTTCAAATAACTCAGCATTACTAGATTCAATTACCGTATTATCATAAATATTTGGATGTTTGCATCTATGGACCAAAAATCGACATGCTTTTTTATTTATAGCATATCTAATGAAAATACAGTCCACAGTCTTCAGTCCTATTTTTATCCTTTTGGGTATAGGAAATTGGATTTTTGCTAGACACTCACACACTTTGAAATATTTCAAGTTTGGTTTCTTTTCTTTCTATTTCTTATATTAAATAGATTATGTCTTGCTATGGGATACTTTATTGAGTAATCAGTTTATTGTAAGGATAGTTTTCCCACAACTTTTATGGTAAATCCAAACTTATAAGTAAGACATTCAACATTTTCTTCACTATTTGGTTTTTTTATTTTTATAATTTCATTCGATTGAGGAGAATATGGAACAGTAGTCTGATGGACAATTTTATTTTTAAAATATATCTCCATAAAAGGATATTCATACTCCCCACCGTTATCACTTCGTATCATTTTAATTTTTTTATCTAATAGATTTCAACTTTAGTTTTATATTGTCTAAATGTTTCTATTGCATCATCTTTACTAATCAGCAAATAAATATAACAATATCTAGTGAAATCATCAATAAAAGTTATGAAATACCTTTTTCACCATAAGATTGTATCGACTTCATATCACAAATGTCTGTGTGAATTAAGTCTAAGGGATTGAAATTTCTTTCAACAGACTTATACAGATGCTTAGCATACTTCGATTCAACATATGTTCAAGGTTAGGCAAAACATTCAAACTAATCAGTTTTTGCAAGGTTTTATAATTGACATGTCCTAAATGACTATGTTACAAATCATTTGACTCAAGCAAGTGAGAAAAAGTCTCCACTTTATTCATTTCAACAACCATTACAACAAGTTTGAAAAGGCCTTTATTGAAGTAGATCTTTTCTACATACATTTCATTCTTGCTTATTACAACTTTCTCCAAAACAAACATTAACTTAAACCTATTTTTAACGAGAAATATTATTGACACTAAGTTCTTTCTAATAGTAGAAACATGAAGAACATTGTTGAGAGTCAACACCTTTGTAACGCCCCAGGTCTGTACCCCAGACACTACACGGTGCTTACAACCCTGAAGGACCATAAGCTAACCCATGACTAATATCTGCTGTGAGCATTAAAACATGATACTGTAATAAATGCAGAATACTGGGCTGAAATATCATAAGGTTCAAAACATCTAAAATACTGATAAATTATATCATCTGAAATAACAATCTATAAAACTGAACACTGTCTGAAAACTAGTCTGAAAAGCCTCTAACTGAAACTGACTGAAAGTAGAGTTTATGGGATAATCCCCCAACTAAATCCATCTACTGAAATACTGGTTCTACTGAAATAATAAAATAAAATAATATCCTTGAATGATGAGGACTCGCTGTTAATCTACTGTTGCTGGCTGAATCTGAATCTATCTATGCGCGGCTGGGAACCTGAGCATCCGAACCTATGATATAAGACATCATAGCACAAATAAAGAGTATGCGTCAGTACGTGGAATGTATTGATATGCTAGATGAGGTAAGGCTGAATGCAAGGGTTCATATGCATGAACAATAACTAACTGTATAATATAGAGTAACTGAACATGAGAGTACATGGATAACTGATACTGCTGTAAATACTGAGTATGTACTAATGTGCATATAAATAAATATTGTGACTAAGCTTGTCTGAAGCTAAGTCTTAAATTCGTAAACTGAGTAACTGATATCTGAAGTTACTGATAATTGATTTACTAGTATTGGTTGACTATATCTGATAGTCCTGGTTTTATAGAACTGAATTGAGTTCTATTCTGAAGACTGAGACTGAGACTGTGGGAGGTAATCATCTAACCGACGTGCTCTGAATAAGATAACTGAGTTAGGGTCCAACCTGTGACCCCAGTTGGAGGCTTGTTAGTACTGTGCCATGAGTAAAGACACTGAATAGTTATCCTCATCTGGTAGAGTAATGGGAATGGTGGAACCCTTATCTGGCAAGTTAAAACACATCATCAACCCTCAACAAGCATGTTTGACTGAGTTTACTAAGTTTTCCTGAGTTCTGTAACTGACTGAGTTCTACTGAGTTCTATAACTAACTAAGAGTACTACTATCGTGACATGAATGAGATTTTGTAATTGACATTGGCTCTAGGTAAACAGCTAAATTATTGGGTATTAAATACCTCCAGGACTCGATAGCATAAAAGAAAGGCATAGCATAATCTTGAAATGCATAACACTGTACACTTGTCCATAATTTATTCATAAAGATATTTTATCAAACACTTGTAATGCATTAACTTGTACATGAATAGGGAATACAAGCTATCATGTTATCATGGCACTATTTCATTCACATAGACATTTTATCAAACACATAGGAAGCCATAACTGAATCATTAAATCATAAACACTTAGGGTTGACATGGTTTCAACAATCAACTTATAAATTGAAGGGTTTATCATAAAGATCATGTAATTTAACACATACAATGATTAATCATAAAAGCATGTAATTTAATCATGGACTAAAATCCAACAATAATATGAAAATGAATTCAATTCAATTTAAGAATTAAAGTTCATAATTCAATAATCTTGTATTTTGAAAATGGATTTGTGGACTCTATGGGTGAAAGGAACCCATAGATGAACACCTGACATACCTTAATTTGTGAGTTTCTTGAAGTTCTTGGTGAATCCCTTGAGATTGTTCTTATTTTTTTGAAGCTAGGGTTTGTAGTTTTGAGAGAGAATGCTTTCATTTGGGAATAAATTAAGTGAGTAATCACTTAAAACTATTTTAGGGTTTAAATCCATATCTGGGCATGCTACAATCATGGGAAAAGACTGTTTCAACCCTGAACAAAATATTTAATTTCCGTTGAAATTTTTCGAAATAGGCACTTGGCGTGACGCGGTGCTATTGCGTCGTGTCTCTACAAATTACCAACTGATAAAATGCATGGTGGCGTGACGCGGTTGTATTGTATTGCCACTTTGGTCGGGACCTGAAAGTTCACCGCGACGCGGTGGAATCGCGTTAGTACACTGAAAATAGACAATTATGAAAATAAGTTGTGGATCAACGCACCGGTATCATGGCACCTCATGGAAAACTGACAATTGGTATTTTGACATACTCCGCAATGCGCTACTGACCT
Source organism: Capsicum annuum (assembly GCF_002878395.1). Classification (NCBI taxonomy): domain Eukaryota; kingdom Viridiplantae; phylum Streptophyta; class Magnoliopsida; order Solanales; family Solanaceae; genus Capsicum; species Capsicum annuum. Next base: position 149,380,705 of record NC_061120.1, on the reverse strand, counting down.
GAATGATGGTGTTTGACGACTGAGACTTAAAATAGCCATAACTTCTTACCCAGTTATCGGATTTATGCGAATTGTATATTGTTAGAAAGCTAATTCAATTTCTTACGCAATGGCAGGCTCTAAAATGAAAAATACAGAGCTTTTCAAGAATTTTATATTAGATAAATCATGAACTAAAAGTTAAGTTAAACTTGAGGAATACGGGGTATTACAACCTTGTCGGAAGTCATTTTTACGAATATTTTCCTACTTCCTTCAACCTTGGTTGTTACATTATTTTTCATGAAGATCATTTATTTGGGTCTAGCGGTATCATAAGTAGAAAAAACTTCTTTGTCCACACAAACATATCTAGTGGTTCCTGAATCAAACCACTATTCATTCGAATTTCCAATGAGATTGCATGCAGTAATCATAGCACCCCGATTTTTAATCTTTTCAGTTGCTTTCAATATGCTTATCTAATTTCTTTTCTTGTTCTTATTGATAACATGATAATTTAAAGCTTTGTGGCCAACTTCTGTATAATAGTAGCACTTGCCTTTGAACATTTCTTGTTCTGCTCCTCTTGTCCAGAAGACTTCTTCCTCTTCTTATTATATGGAGAATCATCCTTAACAAGATTTGCAACCATATTCATGAATTCTCATTCAACTCATTATGTTTTTTTAACTTAATCACAAGATCTTCCAAACCATGCAATTTATTTTCAATTGTTCTTTTTTCAGAAACATGGGGGTCTCTACTTAAGAACTTTACATTTCAAACTTGGTCAGTCAAAATAACATCATTTGTTGCCCATTCTTTGAAGTCCACATAAAAAAAATTCTGATTTCTCTGTCGATGTCATTACTAGAGAAATATCTGAATGACTTAATCACACAACATTGGTTGATAATGGGAAATCACCATTCTCAATAGAAGCAACTTGTTGTTCAGTTTCATTAGTCATTTTCCTGTCAAGCTTTGACATACACTTTAGTTTCAGAATACTAACAATACAGACTTAATCTTTAAACAACTTATTTCTAGTCAATGATAAAGTTTCTATGTCTTCAAATCATCATCTGAAAAAACTTTAAAACCTGACGAAGTTTTATGTTCTTCACATCAGAATCAAATTCAAATAGGGTAGAGACCCATAGTTTTTAAACTTCAAAAACTGATACAGAGAGTTCACTGAATAGATGAAGTTTTTATATTCTTCGAACCAAAATCACAACCTAATTTCTCAGTGAAGTTTTTATATTCTCCTAATCGAGGAAATAGAAATCACAAGATTTTAGTCTTCACAAAATTAGACTTAATACAGATTAATCAAGTACTTATTTAATTTTTGTAAGATTGTTGTTTTTCCTTAAATAAAATATGTATTTTTCAATAATAAATTCAAACACATGTTCAAACTAATATATGAACAATAAAATAAAGTTTTAACTCTGTATTCACAACTTTGAACTGAAACAATAAGGTCAACCCGACTTATGAACATCAATAAAATGAAGTTCAAACTATTTTTTGGAAAATAACAAAACCAAATATTTAGAAAGAGATGAAGATTGGAAGATCCAAGTCCACTGAATTCATGGTGTCTTTATTATTATGCAGGTATTAATAATGAAAATTTCCAAATGAAACATCACTTAGTAGTATTAAACTTAATGTGATGCACTTTATTAGTCTATTTTAAAAAAGAATAATATATTTTATATTTTAAAATAATTTATTTTAAACGAAATAATATATAACTATACAAAAATTTAATACTTCTTTTAAATTAAAAGTTTTCTTCCTTTATATATATATATATATATATATATATATAATAAACTAGTTACTAATAGCCGGTGCAAGGCACAGACCCAACAAATAATTTTTTAAAATTTATTTTAATTATTGAGATTTATAATATTTTTTAAAAATATATAACATATTTTTTATAAATATTTTAAGCTGTTAATTATTGTAATTTATAATACTTTTAATGTAATTTTCAAATAATATATATCGCTCTTGTTATCCAAACTTTTGTGGCATTGATAGTCAATTATATTTTTTAAATAATAAGTTTTAAATTATTGTGATGTATAATATTTTTTATTCAATTCCAATTTAAGTGTCATAATGCTTAGATGAACATAATAATTAATTACGGGTGATATGGTAAAGTTGCGATTTAAGCAACGAAACAGACATGTCTTAATGACTCACAACAACTAATTAGAAGTGATATAGCAAAATTACTATAAAAAATACTTGTGAAATTTTTTTGATTAATTTATCATTTTATATTTATTTTACCTTTTTATCAAATATTATTAATTGATACAATGCTTAAATGGTCATAATAATTAATTAGGAGTGACATAGTAAAATCATGATTGAAACAACGAAACAGACATGTCTAATTAGAAGTGATCGTGTGGAAAAAAAATTAAATGAGACTCATATAAAATGTCAAGTAAATTTAAAATTAAATATTATTAATATTTTAATACTTAAATGACTTTATAATATTTTTTTAATATTTAGATGACTTATAATAATTAACTATGGGTGAAGCAGCTGAAGCAGACATGTCATAAATATCTATTTTATTTTTTTATTAAATATTATTAATTTTTTAATACATAAATAATTTATAATAATTAATTCGAGATGACATAATAAAATTACGAAGGAAGTAACTTATGAAGGAGGCAAGAGAAGCGAGCATGTTGATGGAGACCTGCCTGCTTCTCCTTGCCCTTCCCTCTTATAAGACATAAGGTTTAAACTATATATAAACTATTTAATATATATATATATATATATATATATATATATATATATATATATGTGTGTGTGTGTGTGTGTGTGTGTGTGTGTGTATTATTACTAATATTAATAAAAAAAAAAAGGAGATAAGCAGGCACGAGGTTGACATGCATGATTGTGGTGCTTGCTTCGGCTACTTCAATCGTGATTTTACTATATCGCCCCTAATTAATTACTATAGGTCATCTACGTATTAAAAATTAATAATATTTAATAAAAAGGTAAAATAGATATAAAATAATATATTAACTTTTGATGTTTTAAATTAACTTGATGTCTTATATGAGGTCCATTTAAGTTTTTTTCAAAGTATTTTTTATAGTAATTTTATTATATCAGTTTTAATTAGTTATTATAAGTCATTTACATGTCTTCTTCGTTGCTTCAATAATGATTTTATTATATCACGCGTAATTAATTATTATTGTCATATATCATTAAAAAATTAATAATATTTCATAAAAAGGAATAAAATAGACACAAAATGATATGTCAACATAAAATATTTGATTGACTATCGAAATTATATTAGTGCCGCATAAATTAGGATGGAACAGAGAAAGACACGAAGTAACATATATTATTTGAAAATTAGATAAAAAGTATTGTAGATCACAATAATTAAGAACTTAAAAAGGACATATATAAAAAAATATGATTGACTGTCGAAATTTTATTTGTACCACATAACTGAGACGAAGAGTGTATTCATATCTTAATGAAAAATTATATTAAAAGCATGATAAATCGCATAATTAACATCTTAAAAATTTAAAAGATATAAAATATTTGGTTGACTCTCGAAATTATATCAGTGTCACTTAAATTGAAATAAAAGAAAAGGTATTATAAATCACAATAATTAAAATTATTTAATGTCATAAATAGTCCCTTAACTTTAAGAGTATGTCTAAAATAATCCCTTAACTATATATACTTATCAGTTTTGGTCCTTTAACTATTTAAAAATTTATCAAATTTGATCTTTGACTATTTTTTTTTTTATAAAAAATGATGTAGGATTTATATTAATGAAAATCCTACATTCGTGAAATTAAATCATAACTCTTTTCCTAAATTGTTTCTCTCTTCTTGTCACCTTTTCCTAAAATTTCTCTTGTGAAAAAATTCCTAACCTCAACAATTCAAAATAAAATTTCTCATGGAAGAAGACAAATTCTAATAAAAGAAAGAACATTGTTGTTGCTAATGGCATGAATATGCTATGTTTTGGAGAAGATGACAATAACGGCAAAGTTCGATGCAAGAACAAACTTTTAATATCATTGAAGACAACTTGAACAAAGCAAAATTCAAGAAGAATTTTAGCAGGAATTTAAAGACAAAATATCCGTCTGAAATTTTTATCAAGTTTGATATTTGTCTATTTTTAATATAAACAAGATAGGATTATAATAATGGAACCCTGCCTCCGTGAGATTCTCTCTTTTTGCTACTTTTTTCATGATTTTGTCATTTTGGCTATTAATTTTCTCTGACCACATTATTTAAACTGCTTGAACCATGCCCAAATCTTCGTCTTGAATTTTTCTTTGTTCAAATTATCTTCAATGAAAGTAAAAGTTTGTTCTTGCATCAAACTTTGTCGTTATTGTCATATTTTTCGAAACATAGCATATTCAAGTCATTAGCAACTACAATATTCTTTCTTTTAGTAGAATTTGTGTCTTCTTCCATGAGAAATTTTATTTTGAATTATTGTGGTTAGGAATTTTTTCGCAAGAGAAATTTTAGGAAAAAGTGGCAAGAAGAGAGAAACAATTAAGAAAAAGAGTTACGATTTAATTTCGCGAAAGCAGGATTTTCATTAATATAAATCCTACGTTATTTTTTATAAAAAATATATTCAAAGATCAAATTTGATAAATTTTTAAATAGTTAAAAGATCAAAATTAATAAGTATATATAGTTAAGGGATTATTTTAGACATACTCTTAAAGTTAAGGACTATTTATGACATTAAATAATTTAAATTTTTTATTATTATAATTTATAATACTTTTTCTTTTATTTCAATGAAGTGACACTGATATAATTTCGAGAGCTAGCCAAATATTTTATATCTTTTACTTTTTTTAAGATGTTAATTATGTGATTTATCATGCTCTTAATATAATTTTTCATTAAGATATGAATACACTCTCCGTCTTAGTTACGTGGTACAGATAAAATTTCGATAGTCAATCATATTTTTTTTTTGTGATATTTTTTTATATATGCCCTTTTTAAGTTCTTAATTATTGTGATCTAAAATACTTTTTATCTAATTTTTAAATAATATATGTTACTTCGTGTCTTTCTCTATTTCATCTTAATTTATGCGCCACTAATATAATTTTGATAGTCAATCAAATATTTTATGTTGACATATCATTTTGTGTCTACTTTATCTCTTTTATCAAATATTATTAATTTTTTAATGCTATATGACAATAATAATTAATTAAAATCACGATTGAAGCAACGAAGAAGACATGTAAATGACTTATAATAATTAATTAAAAGTGATATAAGAAAATTACTATAAAAAATACTTGAAAAAATTTAAATGGACCTCGTATAAGACATCAAGTTAATTTAAAATATCAAAAGTTAATTTATTATTTTGTGTCTATTTTATCTTTTTTTATTAAATATTATTAATTTTTAATACTTAGATGACCTATAGTAATTAATTAGGGGTGATATAGTAAAATTACTATTGGAGTAGCCAAAGCAGGCAACACATGTATGCATGTTGACCTTGTGCGTGTACCACACTTCAAGGAATTCAGGTAACAAAATCACTTCGATATTATAAAAGAAATTATGCTTCAATTAAGAAATAAATTTATTTATTTATTTAATATGAAAAATACTTAAATATAAACAAACATATTCATACAAATCATATAAAAGACATAAGAGAGTATAACGTTAATTAACAATAAATATATATGAAAAATAGATTCATGTGTATGCGGTATATTATTAAGTACTTAATTAAAAAACTGGTGTAAATTATTAATCATATTTACGGTAAATTTTCAACTTTAATTTACTGGGTTTTGTATTAAACCAAATTAACTTGTATTAAAATATAGTCAATTTAGGCAAATTTTGATAGTGGTTTATATAGAATCCCTATTTTAATATATTTATTTTATAAATTATCTAATTTTAGACTAAATTTGTAGTTATTTTGGTTTGTAAAAATTATTTTCTATACAAGGTATACCTAAATCAACAAGAACTTTAATTAATTTAATATTATTTAATATTTCATATAATAAGTAATAATAATTATTTAGGAAAAAAAGGTGAAAAAAACAATTTTGTTTATTTCAAAATTTTAATAAATGACAAAAGTTTGAATCACTTTTCAAAGAGTAGTGTACGTGTTTTGTACGTATCTCTCTTGTCAATTAAAAAATTCATTATATCTATATAGCTTGTACCGATAAATTAAAAGAGTCTATTGTTAAAAATAGTGACCATATGTCAGATCTCATAGTTTATTCACAATAAAAAAAAATTGCATATAATTAAATTTTAAAACGGACTTCATATAGAATCAAAATAACTAATCAATTTCTTATGATGGAATGTAATGATCCAAAGAATTTGTTTAAATTAATAAATAAGTCAATTTCAAATTATTAATTGTAAATGCATCATTATTAACAAAAATCACACACACACAAAAATTAATTAACAATTATCTATCAAGAATACATGATAATTTATTATTTTAAACTTCAAGAACATACTACAATTATAATAAAAAAAACTTCTCAATTAACAATTGTTAATAAAATATAAATGATATTTTGTAAACATAAAAAAATATACAAAAATTTTTCAGAGCTTACTCAAATCACAAATAAATTTATCTCTTCAATCATATATACCATTAATATTTCAAAAAAAAATCTAAGAAAACAATTGTCGATCAAGAATACATGATAGATTATTATTGTAAACTTCAAGAATATACTAAAATTTTAGAAAACTTACCTCAAATCACAAACAATTTTTTTTATTTAATCATAAATACTAATAAGATTTTAATCATCAAGAATATATTAAAAAATTAAAAAACTTACATCAAATCACAAGTAAATTTATCTCTTCAATCATAAGATATATCAAGATTTTACTAAAAACACTTCTCAATTAACAATTATATATCTATAAAATTACATGATTATTTATTTTTTGTAAATTTCAAGAATATACTAAAATTTTAGAAAAATTACCTCAAATCACAAGAAAATTTATCTCTTCAATCAAACAAAAGAAACAATAAACTAAACCAAGAAAAAATTATCACATGCTATAAAACAATATGAATATAGCTTAAAGAACTCACTTGATGAGGAACAATCAATTATATGGAGAACAAAAAAGAAGATATTAATAAAGTTTAAACCTTTTTCTAATATAAATACTATTATAGTAAGTTTTTTATTTATTTCTCATCCGGTGTTCGATACCCGCATTGGAGCCCGACTAATCCGAATTCGCGCTGGGTAGGGCCCCATTCGGGGGGTAGCGCTTCCTACCAAGGATTTTTTCATATGGAGGGCTCAAACCCGAGACCTCTGGTTAAGGGAGGAACAATCCTATCCACTACACCACATCCTTTAGTGGTATTATAGTAAGTTTTCTACTTATTCTGTTTTTACTTTTTCCTTTTAAATCTAAGTTGATTAGGTCTCTTCTTTAATATGAATTTTCTACTATATAGAAAGACCTTTTCCTTTTAAATCTAAGTTAATTAGGTCTCTTCTTTAATATGAATTTTCTACTATATAGAAGGGTGAAGCAAGGGACGACCAAGGACAAAATAGGAAATTCACACTAATAAAAAACACCCCTTCCCATGCTCTAGAACCATCCGGTGCTTTCTTTAGCCATTCTATAGATGACCACCAATTCAACATACCCAACACTACTTCTCCTAAACACAAACTCAAAAACTCTCTCTGTTTCTCCTGCTGCTTCCTGTTAGGTTGTGGAGCCTGATTAATATGTGACGTACTGTTATATTTTAGGTTGTACCTTTTATTCTCATTTCTCTGTGTAACTGTACATACTTTGAGTCATTAATATAAATAGCCTATCTGTCGTGGAGTTTACTCACGGGTGTTACCACGAAATTAATTCTCTCTCTCTCCCCTCAAGAACTCTCTCTAGTTTTCTTCATCCTCTCCATAGATTTAGTGTGTGTGCACGTAAATCAATCCTAACAATTGGTATTAAAGCTTGGGAGATTCATCACGATCACTGAAGATGGAAGGATCGAAGTTTAGAATCGAGAAGTTTGATGGATCTGATATTGGTTTCTGGAAGAAGCAGATCGAAGACTATCTGTACCAGAAAGATCTTCACGAACCCTTGACTGGGGTAAAGCCGGAGTCTATGACGGAGGAGAATTAGAAGCTCAAGGATCGGCAGGCTCTAGGGCTGACCTAGTTGACTTTATCGATAAACTTGGCGTTCAAAATTGTCAAGGACAAAACTATGTCCGATCTATTGAATGCACTATCAAATATGTATGAAAAACCATCTGCGATGAACAAGGTATATTTGATGTGTAGATTGTTTAATTTACAGATGTCTGAGAATGGATTTGTTGCTGATCATATAAACGAGTTCAATATGATTGTTAGTCAACTGTGTTCTATGGATATTAATTTCGAAGATGAAATTAAAGCATTGATTTTGATGTCATATCTGCCCGAGTCTTGGGATACTGTTGTTTCTGCGATTAGCAGTTCCCGTGGATCTGAGAAACTGAAGTTTGATGAAATTCGAGATGTTGTTCTTAGCGAAGCATTCATAAATAAGAAATTGAGGAGTCATCTGGTAGTGCTCTCAGTGTTGACCGAAGGGGAAGAGACCAATTGAAGGGTTAGAATACACATGACAGATCAAAATCAAAGAATCATGGAAACTCTCCAATAAAATCCAACGTGACATAGTGGAATTGTGGAAAGAAAGGACACTTTCGGACAGAGTGCAAGAAACCCAAGAAGAAGAATCAAAAATCTAGAAATGATAATAATTCTGTAAATTCAGCAGAAGACATTGGGGATGCTCTAATCCTTAGTGTGGACAGCCCGGTTGAATCCTTGTTATTGGATTCTAGTGCATCTTTTCATTTATCTCCAAGCAAGGAATTGTTCCAAAATTTCAAGTCTGGAAATTAACAAGCCATTGACGATTTAAAGAAAGGGGGATGTCTGCATAAAAACTCTACCAAAAAATTAGTGGACATTGGAGAATGTCAGATATATTCCTGATCTCAAGAAAAATCTGATATCTGTTGGTCAGTTGGATAGCACAGGCTACACAGCAGAGTTTGGGAAAGGTTCGTGGAAGATTGTGAAGAGTGCTATAGTTGTAGCACGTAGCATAGAATTTGGAACTTTGTACACCACTGTAGGGTTTATAAATACGATTATTGTTGCTGAGGGTGTTTCCGGTTCATATTTGTGGCACAACAGAATTGGACATATGAGTGCCAAGGAAATGAAGATGCTGGCTACAAAAAGAGTTTTAGATGGGCTGAAATCTGTTGATATGGGTCTTTGTGAGAGTTCTGTTATGGGTAAACAGAAACTAGCAAGCTTCACAAAGACTGCGAGAGAGACAAATAAAGTACAACTGGAAATGGTCCATACAGATGTTTGGGTACCATCTTCTGTTTCATCACTTGGTGGATCCAGATTCTATGTCACCTTCATTGATGATTTCAGCAGGAAGGTATGGGTTTACTTCTTGAAACATAAGTCAGATGTGTTTTCTACGTTCAAGAAGTGGAAAACTGAAGTTGAAAATCAGACTAACTTGAAAATTAAATGCCTGAGGTCTGATAATGAAGAAGAATATGGCAAGTCAGAATTCAAATAATTCTGTGCAGCTGAGGGAATTAGATTGATGAGGACAGTTCTCGGGAAGTCAAGGCAGAATGGAGTTATTGAAAGAATAAATAGAACATTGAATGAGCGGGCAAGGAGAATGAGGATACACTATGGGCTGCCTAAGATGTTTTGGACAGATGCTGTGAGCACATCCGTATACTTGATCAACAGGGGACCATCAGTTCCTCTGGGGTTCAAGATTTCAAAAGAAGTATGGACAAGAAAAGAGCTCAAGTATTCTCACTTAAGAACTTTTGGTTGCATTGCTTATGTTTATGTTGATCCAGAGAAGAGAGATAAGCTTGATGCTAAAGCTATAAAGTGCTACTTTATAGGTTATGGTTCTGACATGGTTGGGTACGGGTTTTGGGATGACAAGAATAAGAAGATCCTAAGACATTGTGATATGACATTTGATGAAAATATCTTGTACACGGACAGAGAGAAAAAGGTTCAAGAAACTATAAAGCAAGTGGGAGTTGAGCTTGAGTTGCCAAAGAGTACACCCAAAGATGTTACATCAGATACTCAACAAATTTCAAAGACTGTCGTTGAGGAACCAAAGGTGGAATAAGTAACACCTGAGCAGGCCGAGAGGAGATCATCCAAGACCATTAGAGCACCAGATAGGTATTCACCATCATTACATTATCTGTTGCTAACTGATGAATGGAAACCAGAGTCTGTTGCTGAGGCCCTGCAGGTGGAGGATTCAATCAAGTGGGAGCAAGCCATGGATGATGAGATAGGCTCACTTGAGAAGAATAACACATGGATGTTGACTGATCTACCTGCAGAGAAGAGAGCCTTGTTGAACAAGTGGGTGTTCAGAATCAAGGCAGAACCAGATGACAAAAAAAAGTTCAAGGCTCGGTTAGTAGTTAAAGTATATTCACAAAGGAAAGCTATTGACTATGCTAACATATTTTATCCTGTTGTGAAATTAACTAATATCCGAATTTTATTGAGTATTTTTGCATCGGTGAATTTGCATCTTGAGCAAATGGATGTAAAGACTGCATTTTTACATGGAGATTTGGATAAGAAATCTATATGCAGTAACCAGAGGGGTTTGTAGTTCCAGGCAAGGAACACATGGTGTGGAAGCTCAACAGGAGCTTGTATGGGATGAAGCAAGCACCTAGACAATGGTACAAGAAGTTTGACTCCTTTATGAGCAAGAGTGGTTTCCACAGGAGTGAAAAGGACAGTGTTGCTACTTCAAGAAATACACTGATTCTTATGTATTTTTACTCTTGTATGTGGATGATATATTGATTGCAGGATCCAGTATGAAGGAGATAAACTCTCTGAAGGCAAGTCTGTCTTCTGAGTTTAAGATAAAAGATTTAGGTGCAGCGAAACAGATTCTTGGGATAAGGATTTCTCGGGATAGATTTGCTGGAACTTTGAATCTATTCCAAGAGCAGTACGTTAAGAAGGTGCTAGCCAGATTCAGAGTTAATGATGCTAAACCCAAGACTACTCCATTGGCAAATAACATAAAATTGTCAAAGGAGTAGTCACCGAAGATAGCTCAGGAGCGGGAGCACATGACACTTGTTCCATATGCTTTTGCAGTTAGGAGTCTGGCTGCACTAGACCTGACATAGCACATGCAGTGGGAGTTGTTAGCAGGTACATGGCACACCCCGAGAAAGAGCATTGGGAAGCTGTGAAGTGGCTTCTAAGATATGAGAGGTACATCCAGTACTTCACTTTATTTTGGTAATGGTAAGGTGATTCTGCAAGGTTTTTTTGATACTGATCTTGGTGGGGATGTGGACTTGAGCAAGGGCACTTCCGGATATACTTACACCATAAGTGGTACAACAGTGAGTTGGATGTCCAGGCTTCAGAAGTGCATTGCTCTTTCATCTACTAAGGCTGAGTATATGGCAATAGCTGAAGCTGGAAAGGAGATGATATGGCTGGTAGATTATCTGGAAGAACAGGGCAAGAAGTAGCGTGAGAAGATTCTTTACACAGATATCCAGAGTGTCATACAGTTGGTGAAGAACCTGGTCTATCATTCGAAGATAAAGAACATTAGAAGATGATACTATTTCACTCGCAGAGCAGTGGAAGAAGGTGATATGTGTTTGGAAAACATAGAGAGTGCAAAGAATCCAGCAGACATGTTGACAAAATGTGTTGATGTTGGTAAACTAAGGTTGTGCAAAACCTTAGTTGGTTTTCTGTAATTGTGTCTACAGATGTTGCAGTGTGGCAAACATATTGATGATGGAGGAATATTTTTTTTTGAGAATATAATTCTTGAATGACAGAATCAATCTCCAAATGGGAAAATTGTTAGGTTGTGGTAGGTTGTATCTTTTATTCTCATTTCTCAGTATAACTGTACATACTCTGAGTCATTAATATAAATAACTCATCACGAAATTAAGTCTCTCTCCTCTTTCCTCAAGAACTATGTCTCTAGTTTTCTTCATCCTTACTTTACTATTCTACTTCAGTTTTGCCTCCTTGCTTTGTTTTGAGTACAGATTTCTTTCTTATTTTTATTCATTTACTCTTTTCTCTTCTTTGTACGCTTATTCTTGATTTCCGCATATTTGTCAATTTTCAAGGAATAATTATTGTGGGTAAAGTGCACGAAGCACCCGTGTTCATGCAGGCTCAGTGAGAACTGATTGTACACAGGTCCAACGTATAATCTATAGGTCACATGAAGATAACTTCTAAGTTTGTTTGAAATAACCTTAGAAGTGAGAGCAATTTTCTGATGTGATATTTTGTTGAAATTGGTAAGTAGGAGAAATAGCGAATAGGGGAAAAAGAGAAGAGATAAGAGGACTATGTATAAGTTCTGCTTGCTCAATTAAAAAGATAGTCTGTATATGTAAATCTATTTAAAGATCTATGATGCTTTTGTAACATATTCTCATTGACCTTCCAGATTAGAAATACTTTTAAGTTTGGTACTAAAAATTATGAAAGTTCTCCATACTGATTAAAAAAATGAACCTGGAGTTGCAAGCCTATTCTCAAAAGGTCTCTCTTTTTATGTTGTGCATTTATGAATACAACTGCTATTAGCGATCATCCGTTCTTATGGAAATTAAAAAGTGCAGGTTGTTGCAGAGAAGCTAATATCTGATGCTAAAGGTGAATCTGCGATCCTTCAAGTATATTCTTCTGTTCATGATTCAAGAAGATGTGACTTGTTAGCATTTATAGCCCTTGTTTCTTCAATTTTAAAACTAAGAGAGACTTTTGGATGATTATATAGGAATCAATCATCAAAGAGGTTAATGAAAATCCCAAAGTTGGATGGAAAGTTGCATTCACTCCTCGGTTCTCAAATTTCGCAGTAAGATCTTATTTATTTCTAAACAATAGCAGCTGTTTTAAAGGGATATTTCATCATTCCAGGCTTCTGTTTTCACAGGTTCCCAATTTAAGCGCCTACTCGGAGTTAAGCCCCCAAGAAAAGGTGATTTGGAGGGAATTCCTGTTCTAACTCATCCAAAGTTTAAGGAGTTGCCAAAAGAGTTTGATGCGCGAAAGGCTTGGCCTCAATGCAGCACAATTGGAAGAATTCTTGGTCAGTTTCTGCATCTTATCATTTGGTCCTTCTATGATGTATTCTGATTATTAGAAGAATGTTGATGTTTTACACATTTTACAGTGCAGATCAGGTGGGTGCTCTTGCTTGCTAACTAATCTCGCTCTTTTTCTTCTTCCTCTTAAAAGTAATGCTAAATGCCACTTCCAGGTTTTTAAGTGGTTTTATTCTATGTATTTCAGGGACATTACGGTTCTTCTTGGGCTTTTGGTGCTGTTGAATCACTTTCTGATCGTTTCTGTATTCACCATGGTTTGGTAAATTCATGTTAATCAAAGAAACACTTGCAAGGTTTCATTTCAACAATGATCATTCACGATTGCTTTTAATGTGTGATGTAGAATATATCTCTATCTATAAATGATGTATTAGAATGTTGTGGCTTTTTATGTGGGCAAGGCTGTAATGGTGGATAGCCCATAAGTGCATGGCAATACTTTGCCCGCAAGGGTGTGGTCACAGAAAAAGGTAAATTTTTTTTCTTCTCGACTTATTGTCACCTCAGAAAGATATGTTCAACGATGCATAAGTAGGGAAAAGGGTGACAATCTGCCGTGGTTAGTCTGTTTTTTCTCTGTCACAGCTACTGGATTTGATAGTTATGGTAAATGAAGCTTTCATTCTGCAGTGACAAGTTTCATAATTATTTTGAAAATTAAGAAATTGCATTGGCATTTGCCAGAGCCTATTATGGAGATGGGCTAATACCAACTTTATTTTAGTTTATTCACTGCTATTTTATAAGCATGAGATTCGGGTAAGCTTGTACGCACCTCACCAAGAACATAGTTCGATGTTATGTGAGTAACATGATAAATGATCTTGATAGTGTGTTGTGCACACTGAAAGTTTCTCAGAATGTGTGATTTGAGAATGCTTGGTATCTGTCTGAATGGTGGCATTCTCCTTTTAACATTCTTGGCATGTCCAAAACTAATAATTATAAGCATGAATGTCAAATAAATTGAAAAAACATTATGATAAAGTGAAATATCAATTGTTTAGTGTTGCCTTTTCATAAGTGGCTCATTTGAAATGAAAAGTATGTCGCTGAACCTTGATGAATATACTGAAGCACACATTAAGTGAGGCGAAGCACCCAACACGTTTTAAGCCCCACTTCAAGTCTTAGCGCACTTTTGATAACACGGTTGCATACATCTTCAAGATATCTGACTTAGTTGTATTAGATATGGTCTCTGGTTGGATTTAGACACGAATGAATGCCCTTGTTTGTTTGATGCTTTATAAACTAAAAGGATAATTATGCCCAAATACAACCGTGGATAGTTACTCGGAATATTTCTTAATCATTTGGTTCAGACTGACACTTGTTTGTATTACAACATCAACATCATACCCAGTGTAATTCCAGTGGGGTTGGTGTAGGTAAAATGTACAGAGCCCTTATCCCTACCTCATGAAATGGTGATAAAATTGGAGTTTTGTTTTCTTATAGAAAATGTTCAACTTTAAGTAACTTCATAACACACTTGAATAAGGACTCACTGGCCTGTATATAGATGTTTCAGAAACTTTTATCTTTCTCTTATGAATCTTCTGTAATGGATGCTGAATTCAGATATTCTGCAGGTGAGTCAAGTATCCTTGAAAAGTCATTAAACCTAGGATTAGAGAGCATAGGGGTTCGAGTGCCAGACTGTAACTTCATCAGGGTAATTGCCCGTGGTTCTAGGAGTGCCCTTGCACTTACTAGCGCAAACCTCAGCGGACAACCCAGTAGCATAGACATCAAAGATTTTGAGAACCTTTGGGAGTACTATGCATCTGTCTATGATGGTGGAATTCTCCCTGCTAGGCGAGCTGGATCGACAGTGGTGGATCTTACTAAGCTGGGGAAGTACAAAATTTTAAGACCTGGGAGGTAAGCTTCCAAGCTAATGTCGAGATGTACTGATATCTTTCTGAGAATGCTTCAACGAAGTAAACTTAAATGAATGAGTTGAACAAGAAAACACTTGAGTTGATGCTTATTAATTTAGAAAAGTATAAATTAGGTATAAAGAACCAGATTTTTTAGCATGCTTAGACTTGGCATTCGTATAAAAGTCGGTCTTAATCATGTGTTGCCCGGATATTTTGGCCTTTCTTTGATGCATGCCAGAAACTGCTCTCGCTTCGCCAATTATTTCATAACTTATCTGTTACCAATTGGCAAATTGGCTATATATTTAGACATGAAAGATATAAAAACTTTGAAAAGGGGGAGAGAGGGAGAGAAGAAGAAAGAAAACATAGAAATGGAAACTGATATCCCAAAGTACATAGAGTGAAGACATAGAAATAGAAACTGATATCCCAAAGTACATAAACTGAGGTACTGTTTGGAAGATGAGTTTTGAAAGAAAAAATAACATAGGAAGAAGCTCAATAATTGTTAAAGTTGATAACATGTCTCATACATATCAAATTGGTGAGAATTTATTAACAAGTCTTACACTGATCGAGTAAAACATTCAAAAGTGAAGAGACATTAGGAGACAAAATGATTTTCATGTATCTAGATTTTTTATCTGGTCCAATTCCTCTAGACAATGTTTGTCATGCATACGTTTTATACAATTATGATTGTGTTGTTGAAATAATTACCACCACTACAACAAAAAACTTGAGTAGCGTGTACGCAGACCTTACACCTACCTCGAGGAGGTAGTGAGGCTGTTTTCAAAAGAACTTCGGGTGTTGTTGAAAAAACTATTTTTCATTTTTTACCATTTGGATTAGAAAGTCATTATACAAGTGTTGTGCTTAGATTTGACGAATTGTTGCTCTTACGTTGAAAATTGAACGTGAGACCTCATGGTGCTCAACCCAACTTCATCGAATCATTAGGCTACAACCTTGGGTGCGCCATGAATCTTTTTATTTCTTTGTAAAATTGGATTGTTTGGAACTTGATATCCTTTAGGAACTGTAGCTTAACTTTATCTATATTGTCTTCTGCCAAATTTAAGTAATAAAGAGAGGTGGAAGAAACTAAGCTTAGAAAATTACCACATCTCAATCATAAGGTATTTTTGTCTCATTTTGTACACACCTGTTGATAAATGTTAAATAGTCTAAATTGATTTCCTTTGTATTTTTCTTGCTGCCAAATGCATAACTTTTGACCGAATTCATGTATGTAGTATATTTACTGTTAAGAACCTGTTTGTTGCCTTCCCATCTATTTAGATGATACATATAGTTAACTTTTACTTTTAGGAGCTAATTTTTTTGAAGTTCTGTTGCACATTTTTTAATTATTTTTAATCTAATTTTTGATGTTCTTGATTTTATTACTCTCGAAAATATTTACCAATATCCACAATCAGTCTGAGACGGTATATTTTTTTCTTTTGTCAGGTAAATTTGATTGTGCCTTATGTTACTGGAGTTCTTGTGTCTCTGGTAGTAACTATTCTCCTACGGAATAGAAGAGGTCGAAAAAAACGAGGCTTGCTTGTTGATGTTGGTAGTGAACCTGGCTATGCTATCAGAAATCGTCAGTTTAGGCACCGGTAGAAACAATATGGGATGAAATCATAACACCAACATAGCTTTTTGAGTATTCATGCAAGAAGTAGTACTATCATAAGAAGTTACTAGAAACTTGAAAACTGCTTTAAGAGAGATGGAAATATCTGCAGATGGATTATCGTTAGGCGTTAGAGATCGTGTGCCTATATTTTTTTCCTTCCTTATTATTACTACACTTCTCCGGCCGCTGCTGATCAATCTTCTACTAATACTCATATGTTCAGTGATGAGAATCCTAACAGTTGTTCCATTATGTAAGAGGTTTAAGAGTGTATTTTGTAATGTGGGAATTTAAGTAATGGTCTGAGGATGAGGAGTATTTTAGGTCCTCAATCTTTTTCTGTTTTAACATCAGAATATATATGATGTTTAATTTGTATTTTCTTGCTTCTGCTACAATTCTACTTTGTTGTATTTTTCGGAAAGGGTGAATTTTTGGACATTTTTCTTTGACAAGAACAATATTCATTGATCAATATCAGGATGTCTAATCAAGTTAGAGCCTCTAAGTCTAAACTTCAGTATTGATCCTTTATGAAGTTATGCAACACTAACTTGCAAGACAAGGCTACTTAATATGACGCAATACGAATAATGGTACATGCTTCAACAATTAAAAAAATGGTGAGGAGACGAACTAAGAGAGGGTCTGGATTGATCGTTCAAGTGGTATCATTCTTGTGTAATTTTTTACAAATATTTGTGAAGAGAATAACAACATTATGTCATCTTGTGATTTGTACGGGAAAATAATCTGAATATTATTATTTTTATTTTTATATAGAGCATGGAGTGTTGGGCTCGTGCATAGCACAAGCATCACTATCTAGTATAATAATAATAGTAAAGATACCATTCCAAAGATATTACTCGTGTGAAGAAACAAAAAGTAGATTTCTACTTCTGAAATTAGTGCTAATCTTTATAGTGAATAAAGTTCTAATAAAATATAATTTTTATATAAGGTAAAATTATGATTAATTAAAATTATGTCTTATCATAAATTTTAGGATTTTTAATTTAAGAAAAAATCTTACCATATATTTTAAACTCTTGATCCCATATATTTTAGGAGACAATATTATAAATATAATTAAATAATAATTTAAGAAAATAGTGAAAAGACGATTTTATCTAAAGAAGAAACTTTTAATGTTGGGCAAAAAGTTTGAATCACTTTTCTAAAGATTTTCACATTTTTAATATATTATAGGTAGATTATAGATTAAATAGTTTATATATATAATTTTGCTTTGTTCAAATTCTCTTCAATGATAATAAAAGTTTGTTCTTGCATCGAACTTTGTCGTTATTGTCATATTGTCCGAAATATAGCATATTCAAGTCATTGGCAATAACAATATACTTTCTTTTATTAGAATTTGTGTCTTCTTCCATGATAATTTTTTTTTTTAAATTGTTGAGTTTAGAAATTTTTTCACAAAAGAAATTTGAGGAAAAAATGGCAAGGAGAGAGAAACAATTGAGGAAATGAGTTACGATTTTATTTCACAAAAGTAAAAATTTCATTAATATAAATGTTACATTATCTTTATAAAAATATAATGAAAAATCAAATTTAATATAATTTTAAATAATTAAAAAATTAAAACTGATAAATATATAATTAAAGAACTATTTTAAACTTACTCAGTAACTATTTATGACATTTTCTAGAAAATAAATAGTACTGTAGTATTTGAGAGTTGAAGACTTCATGTAGCCTTTTTGATAAAAGTCAGAAAGTGGGAGAAGGCACAGCCCATAGG
The DNA here is from genome assembly GCF_002878395.1 of Capsicum annuum. Lineage (NCBI taxonomy): Eukaryota > Viridiplantae > Streptophyta > Magnoliopsida > Solanales > Solanaceae > Capsicum > Capsicum annuum. The sequence goes on along the minus strand of NC_061120.1, from coordinate 149,362,061 downwards.
AATTTGGAACTGCCATAACAAAGCAGAGTGTTTTTTTTTTGTTAGTCTTCATTCCCTAATATCCCCATTAAAATACTAAAAAACTATTCTTAAAATACTAAAACTATTCTTTCCTTTTTCTATAAAGAAAAGCCAACCTGAAATTCCCCTACCCTTTCCCCAGTTCCCAGTTTCACAATCCCAGCTCAGCAAGAGGCTTTCCTAAATCCTACTACACACTACAGTGTCTATTGTAACAATACAAGAAAGAAAAGGAGCTGAACATGTGGAGTAGACGTCTTAATAGATTGAAATGGCTGTCTACTTCAGTAGCAACAAATGTGAAAAACAATATGGGATGGTGGGACCATGTACTACCAGCTCCTAAGGATCCAATCACTAGTGTCACTGAGGCTTTCCTCTCTGACCAAAGTCCTTTTAAGCTCAATCTTGGTGTGGTACTGTTCTTTTTATGTTATTACTTACTCCTCTTCTGTTTAAATTTTTGCATTTTAATTTATTTATCTGATTTTGATTTGCAACGAAATTTATGACAATAAAGATATTTTTGAATATCATGTTATTAAATGTTACTAGAATGTGCCAAAACATTGTTTATTCTTATGGGTTTAAACATGTGATAGGAAACTTTGAATTAAAGAGTTGTCACATTCGTTTTTGAAAAGGGATTTTTTTTCAAAAAAAAAAAAAAAAAAAGAGAGTAATAGAAACAAGTTGAAATAGAGGGCTTGGTTTTGTTGCTTGAAGTTTTTCATCAGCATTTCCCCCCTTCTTGATTGATGATTATTTTATTATTTTCTAAAACTTTTTCATAGGGAGCTTATAGAGATGATAAAGGGAAACCAGTTATTCTTGAGTGTGTTCGAAGAGCTGCTGAAAAGATTTCTGGCTGCGAAATCTTGTAAGTGCAATCTATGTTTTTTCTTTTCAATTTGAGTTAATGATAAAAAAGCACACACGCAAATTATCACATTTTCCAAATTTCATATCTCAACTATCCAATGTTCTATTTAGTTACAAAAACCATTTTACTTTTCGCGAGTTTCATACCTCAACTGTCACTTCTCCCTTTGTTTCAAAATACACCTCAATGTTGAGTTCAACTACACGTGTTTGTTGTCGATTGAGAACAAATATTAGGCTAACTCATTACGGAGGTGTGTTTTAATGCAAATGAAGTGATAGTTTAGGTAAGTAAAGAGAAGAATGGATAATTGAGATATGGAACTCATGAAAAAGTGATAGTTTAGATGTGTTTTTGACGATTAACTAGGTGTTTTTTTTTTTTTTACTATTAACTCTTTTACTTTTTCACTATTGTTTTCATAAACTAGTGTTATAGGACTGATGTTTCCTTACTTTTCCCGCCTATAATTTAATCAATCATGTTTTTCAAAATCCCCTTTATCAAATTACTCAAGTTTGTCTCATTTCTTACTTTTCTTAAGTCCGTTTGGACATTACATGGATAATTTGTTGACTTTTTCATTGGAATAGAAAGTATTTTAACTAGAAAACAGTCTAGGAAAAGCTTTCGGGAAGCCAAATGTGACTTTAAGTTGAGGTGCGCGTACACACAGCCCCAGACACCAACTTTCTAAAACAGATTTTCTTTTTTTTTTTGAGAAAAATACTGTCAATCTTTTTTTTTTTTAAAGTGACAAACTAAGTTGATTGTAGGGATCATTTGGTTAGTTGAATCAGGTACTGCCATTAAATACCGAGGGGTACCTTTTGATTAAGGGAAGGAGTTCAGTGAAATAAAAATGTCTAGGAAGGATTTTAAGTTTGCAGCTATTGGGTTAGGTGATTATACAGACCATGACACACATGCAGTTTACCAAGGACATGACCCTAGATAGGAGGATATGGAGGTCGAGTATTAGGTAGATGATTAGTAGGTAGTCGGGCGTTGTCTATTTACCACATCAGTATTATTATATGGCTATAATGATTTAAGTTGAGTGGCTCGAATATTGAGTACTCATGTAACCGAACTCAACTAGTTTTTGATCGACACTTTGTTGTTGTTATTGAAGAAGTTGGACAATGTTCTTGCACTAGAAGGTACGTCTATTTTCTTTTACTCGTAAGTTTGTGGATTAGCTTCATCAAATTGGATGACTGGTGTACCAACAATGTATCAGGTGCTGATTTCTCTTCTTGATACCCTGAATTGTCCGACAAGGGTCTTTTACATGATATGGTTTGACATGGATAGTTATAAGATGTTCCTCTTTGGGTATATAAAGGCATCCAAGGTTGTTTTATAAAGATCTTGAATTTCTCTGTCCATTGCCTTAAAGTTTTGGCATTGATGTCCCATAGTATCAAAGCCAACTTTCAACGAGCCCGTTTTCACACCCGTAACTTTAGCATTCAAGTTCACTTATGATAAATCAGATTTGCGTGCAAGAAGTATTGAGTTATAACAGAAAAAGAGTATTTGAAGTTGAAAATAGTTTGTGGAAGTTGACGTTGTAATAAAACATGAATTTAATTTGGAAAAAGAAGTTAAAGATTTATGAGTGAAAACCAGAGTTTCACTTAAAGTGAACCTTCAAACCAGTGCTTGACTACTTTACTTGAAGCTAAATACTACAATCTAGCATTGACAAATTCTCATGGCCGTTGTAAGTGGGCTCATAATGTTGCATTGGATGTATAAGAGCATCAGAATGGTTTTGTAAAGATCGTCAGTTACTTCACTCCTTGCTTTAACATTTTTGGTTGAATTCTGAACTTCATTCACTATATATTTGCATAACACGCTGTTAGGAATATTCTCTAGGTTCATCCTATTTAATTGTAACCATGATCATTGTTTTTCTATCGGCAGGGAATCAACTAAAGCAACAACAAAATCGAAGTTTGTTCAGGACTGTGTTAAATTGGCTTATGGAAATCACTCAAATGTTGTTGGAGAAGGCAGGTTTGCTGGTGTTCCAGCTCTTTCTGGGACTGGTGCATGCCGGCTGTTTGCGGAATTCCAAAAGCGCTTCTATCCTGACTCACAAATGTTTCTACCAATGCCAACTTGGTCCAAGTAAATGTTTTCACATTTATAGTTCGATTTCATGCCATGCCATTTTTAATTTGTACTGTGAGTGAAATGTGTCCTCTTTTGAAGCCACCATGACATTTGGAGGGATTCTCAAGTTTGTACAAGGACCTATCGATATTATGATCCTAATTCAAAAGGGTTGCAATTTCAAGCCCTCATGAATGATATCAAGGTTTGTTTTTATGCTGGAAGATGAGAGGATTGTTCTCAAATTTTGTTGTTGGAACTCTTGTTTTAACTTCACTGCCAAGTCTTACGTCCTTACACGACTCTTCACCCCTTTTCATGCACACGTGAGATTGTGAGCCTTTGTAAAAGATGGCTTATGTTACTGAGCTATTTGCTGATGAATCATGCGGGGATGTAATTATGCATATGATTCTCCAACATATATGTAGAACAACAACATACCTGGTATAGTCCCGCAAGTGGGGTCTTGGAAGGGTGAGGTGTACATAGACCTTATCCCTAACTTTGTCGGGTAGAGATACTGTTTCCAATAGACCCTCGACTCAAGAAAATCGTTTTTTAAAACATGGTTTGAAAGAAATGCAAGCGTAAAGATATGATGAAAAAATTGAAGAAAGAAAAGTACTGATAGTAAATATATTAGAGATAACCAAAGTAAAAGAAACAGCAATAGTAATAAAATCAAAAATAAGATAATGCCAGCATAATAATAATATTACTGGTAAGGGAACAAATAGGTGTTCCAGAGTAGAACTCTGCTCTATTGCTGGAAAGAGAAAATGCTTGACTGCCTACTAACCGTCTACTCTAATCCTCAACCTGAAATATGTAATAGAGAAAATCCCCTCTAAGCCATGCAATGATAATTCATTATATGATATTAAGATATTAATTTGCAATAGTTTTGTATGTGGTTACAATATCTGAAGGCAAACTCTGCTTCAATAAACTTCCCGTTGGAGTATTTTTAGACTACTATTCCTGACCCTGTTCATTTGATAATACCACAGAACGCACCAGGTCGTTCCTTTTTCTTACTGCATCCTTGTGCTCATAACCCCACTGGTGTTGACCCCAATTATGAGCAGTGGAAAGAAATCTCACACATATTCAAGGTTAGTGATATTACTTAATCCTTTTTCTTCTCCAATTAACTCTTTCAGATAACTTTCTTATGCACTATCTTTGTGAAAACTGGTTTCAGATCAAGAATCATTTTCCTTTTTTTGATATGGCTTATCAAGGAATTGCTAGCGGGGATCTTGAGAGAGACGCCACTGCTATTCGCATATTTCTAGAAGATGGACATCTGTTGGGCTGTGCCCAGTCTTTCTCCAAAAGCATGGGATTGTATGGACACCGAGTAGGTTGTGTCAGGTAGACAAACTTCTAGTTACAGTGTTCTGCAACTCCTCATTTTGAACAATGCTGAAATAATACAAAACTTCAGTTAGTTAAGGCTAACTATTCAATCCATTGAACGAACAGAAAAAGAAAGGTATAGATCCATCAAACGAAGTAGCTTCAACTTGTCCTTTCTTAGTAATCCTAGTCTACTTTAGTGGTTAGTAGTCCATAAAACGACAAAGAAGCGTGGAGGTTACTAGGCTTTCAATTAGTAAACTGAAACTAGTCCTTTTTGTTTAACCTGTGCGATTCTTGCATACCTTAAACTATGACTAATGGTCCCTTATCATGCTTGGTAGAAGGATAATGAAAACTTTGGTTCTCTATGTTGATAGTTTAGTCTGTTGCTTTTATGGTTTTCTTGATTAGACTCCGGCGCTGAAACTTCCAGTCTTCCCCTTTTTTCTTGGATACCAGTATTGTCTCCAGGGATGAAAAGCAAGCCACTGCAATTAAGAGCCAGTTGCAGCAAATTGTCAGGGCAATGTATAGTAGCTCTCCTGTTCATGGCCCATTATTAGTGTCAACAATCTTGAATGATGCTGATTTGAAGGCACTTTGGGAAGAGGAAGTTAAGGTAATTATGTTCCATTATGTATTACTCCCTTCGTTTCAATTTGTTTCTGTTACTTTCCTTTTTAGTCTGTTTAAAAAAGAATGCATCTTTATCTTTTTGTCAACTCTTTAATTTCAACTTTCCACATGGCAGGTTTTAAACCACAATAATAACAGACATTTTAGGAAATTCTACATGTCTTTAGTTTAATTCCACAAGATTCAAAAGTTCTTTATTTTCTAAAACTCCATGTCAAATCAAAACCAGACAAACAAATTGAAATGGAGGGAGTACTAGCTTCTTGCCATGCCATTTCCTTATACATGCACTAATTATATCTTTTACATAAGTTCATGGTGGATCGCTTAATCAGAATGAGAATTACACTACGTCGGACTCTTGAAGAGTTGAACTCATCTGCAAGCTGGGAACACATAACCAAGCAGGTAACAATTCTGAAGTCTTTGCACAGTTGCATATTAAATGCTGCTGCTAATAGTAAAAACTTCAGGTCGGTATGTTTTACTTCTCTGGTTTGTCCCCTGAGGAGGTTCGCCAATTGCAGAGGGATTTTCATATATACATGACCATCGATGGACGCATCAGGTACTTGTAACTCGGTTTCTTAAATTTCTGTACTGATCGATACCTTTATATGGACACTGATGGCATTTTGATAATAAAGGTGATATGAATAATAACAGGAGATCTATGAATTTGTTGGTTAGGGTAAGGAGAAATGGTTTCAAGATAGGAAGTTTAAGGGAGTATCTCCCTCATTTGGTCAGCAAGCAAAAATGGAGGATAATTTTTCCCTTGCATGTAGCTCTTCGTACTCCTCCAAGATTAATAAAAAATGAGGAAGTATATGTCTCTATTTGCTCTATTTAAGAACTACAAGGGAAGTAAAACAACACCTCCACCTCTCTCACCCTTCCCCTCGACATATAATCACACATAGTAGGTCAAATGAAATACGACTGAGATAACTCAGTTATAGTTGTGACAAGTTCTCCAACAAAGTCTTAAGTTGTTCATTTATCTAAAAATACTTCATGTTAGGGGTACAATAGAGAAGTAGTCTTTACTTCTAACATAAAACTTGCTCCATTCGGTTTAGTTGTTTTGCACAAGAAACATACAAAAAGGAATATTAAAGAAAGAAAACAGAAAGATGAAAGATTCCTTGATTTCCTTATTTTGATGCTTTTGCAATTGACATGGCTAGTTCTTGTCATATGGCAGCATGGCAGGGGTAACAAGCACCAATGTGGACTACTTGGCAAGTGCAATCCATGAAGTTACCAAAGAGTAGATATTAGTTGGTCTGAAATTTTGAATTAGTTTGGCTTGGTAAGAAGCAGTTTATAGATTAAAATTTTTTGTAAGGCCTTCTTTCCAAAGTACATAATTGTAGTTATGTACCATATACAATATATCCAGCGTCCTTATTAATCCATGATCAATAGAAAATCGAAGGGCAAAAATCAGAATTTCAATTGAAGTTGTCACTTGAGGTTCTGTAGTTGTAATAATAGCAACTGTACATTGGTCCAAAGCATTTTGCATTTGTAGTTTAGCAAATTTTTATTGAGATGTCATACAGGACAATTATTGTCTAATACTGTCACATTTTTTGTCCTTCTTTAAAAGTCCTTGCTTTAGAGTTATCTTGATGGAGATTGTAACTCTTCTTTTACTCCTTAAAATAATAATACTGAAAAAGCTCATGAACATACTACTTTAGTATTGTTTAATTCAATCTTTGCTACCAAGCATGCATACAACACACAATCATCTTACCTAAAAATCCATCTTCTACTCTTTGATATAGTACTCCCGAAAAAGTTCATGAACACACTTCAAGTCGTTTAATTCAATCTTTACTACTAAACATGCATACAAACAAATTATGATCTCACCTAATAGCCCGTACGTAAAGATATAGATGAATTTATCAATCTACATGCACAAAAATAAAAGACTTTTCAACTTTAATTTCAAATTAAACCTTAAATTTAAAACGGACGAAAATTACCTTTGAAAAGAGGCTTATAAATGTTGTGTAACAATCGTGTGAATACAACAAAACTATTTAGTTTTTTGGTAAAATAGAAGTGCATTAAGAAAAAGAAGGTAATGTTTTACATGGCAAGGCCTAATCAGGCGCAAAAACATAACAATTGGGATTATCGTTTCCATTACAAGAAAAAGATTTCACGTTAAAGTCTTCCCAAAAAACTACTCCTACACTAACAGGTGTAGTTACAAAAACATGTAATTTGTCAAAAGCATCCTTCTCAGAGCCTTGCTTAGCCAACAAATTCGCTACCCAATTCTGCTCCCGGTAAGTGTGGTGAACTGGAGGATTCCCCAAGCTCCTTAGTAAGGACTTGCATTCATGAACAACTGGATCATAAAGTAAGTTGCCATGTTGTAACATGTTAATAACTTCCAGCAAATCAGTGCAGATTTCTAAGGGTTTTAAATTTTGCTCAAGGGCAAGTTTGAGGCCCTCTTTCAAGGCCATGAGTTCCATGAGGTTACTAGTGGCGCGGGTAAAGCTTTTGCTAAACCCCAAAACCCAATGTCCTCTACAGTCACTGATGACCCCCCCATCCCACCCTACCTGGGTTACCTAGGCAAAAACCATCAGTATTTAATTTAAAGAAGGTGAGTGAGGGAGAGGAAGAGGGGACCATTTGATGGTGATCATATTCTTGGGGGGGGGGGGGGAAGGGGGCTCATTAACAAATCCTAAGTGATAGTATTCCACAACTTCAGCATGAGGTATGCTAAAGTAGGGATGTAAGCTAGCATTTTGGAAGTTGCTAGCATTTTGGAAGTTGTTAGCATTCCTAGTTTTCCAAAGGTGCCAAAGACAGAGTGGAAGGAGGGTGCCCCAAGGAGTGTTGTTGTCAAAAAAATCTTTGTTCACTCTTTTCCAAGTGGTGGACCAATTGCTAGTGTCAAAATATGAAAGGTGAAGTTGGATACTCCCCTTGTATTTATGGATTAGCTGCTGCCAGAAGGTATTGGCAGAGTTACAGCCAAATAAGATATGATGCCGGTCTTCTTGGGCCTGGTTACAACTATGAAAAAGAGTTGTAATATTGAGGCCCCATTTAGAGACGGTGGCCCTAGTAGGTAGGTTGTTGTGTTGCATAAGCCACACAAAGGTCTTGATCTTATTAGGAACTCTAAGATGCCATATCCATCTAGAAGAGAGGTGGGTTCTCAGGGGATCCCTCCTCAGGTTATTTATAAACTGGTGGACACTTTTGTATGAGAAGGTACCATCACCCCTAAGTCTCCAAAGAGGAGTGTCCTGACTGAGATGAGTGCTCTGGAGGAAGGTGTTTTGGATATTGTAGATAATATTAGGAGGGATATTAAAGGGTAGGAGGGGTAAACTCCCATCTTCCCTCCTTCCAGATATCCTTGACCATGATAAAGTTAGGAAAGTTATTTGTGGGTCCCTGGATAATAGAAGAAAGGGGAGGCATTCTAGGGATCCATCTATCTTCCCAAGCTTTTTCCTTGGATCCATCCTTGATAGCCTAAAATAATGCATCTTTACAGAGGTTCCAAAAGTTGTTGATGTTGTTCCAAGTTCTAAAGCCCTTAAAGCTACCCTTTCTTCCTTTCCCATATTTAGAAATAAACGTATTGGTCTACAGAGAGGTGGGGTTAGAGTACATTCTCCAACCCGGGCTACATAGAATGGCTTTGTTATTGATGGCAGCCTTCTGCATGCCAAGCCCACCACCTCTTTTAGGGAGAGTGATGGTGTCCCATTTAAGGAGATGCATCTTCTTTTTGGCATCAGTGGTACCCCAGATAAAATTCCTTTGGGTCTTATCAATTAATTGATGCAAAATGCTAGGAAGGTGGATGTATTGCATAATATAGTTAGGGATACTGGCTAAGGAGGACTTGACTAAAGTTACCCTGCCAGTCATGTTAAGGAACTTAGTTTTCCATCTAGCAAGCTTACTATTCAGCTTGTCCATAATGAATTTAAAGTCCCCCCTCTTAGGTTTTTTATGGAAGATGGGGAAACCCAAGTACTTACCAAAGTGGATAGAAGGATAAATACTTAGCAGATGAGAGATGTTTTCCTGATTCTCTATCACAGTTTTTGGAGAAGATAACTTTGAATTTAGCAAAGTTCATTCCTTGCCCAGAGTGGGAGCTGAAACTACGGAGGATCCTGTTAATGGTATGGCAATTTTTAGGGTCATCTTTTACAAATAGGGTGAGGTCATCAGCAAAGAAAAGGTGGGAGATAGAAGGTCCTTCCTTAGAGATGATATGGGATTCCAATGGAGAGTGTCAACGTTATAGTTAATCCTCTTGGACAGAAGTTCCATATAGAGGATGAAAAGATAAGGTAACATGAGATCCCCTTGCCTAATGCCCCTGGAGGGGTTGAAGGGGGTAGTCTTTCCCCCATTGAGCAGGATAAAGATGGAGGAGGTAGAGATGCAGGACAGGATGAGTTTTATGAGGTTTTGAGAAAAGTTGCAAAAAAAGGGCATGTTTGAGAAAAAACCATTCAAGTCTATCAAAAGCTTTCTCAAGGTCAATTTTTAGGAGCATGTTTGCCTTCTTACCCTTTATTTTGGAGAAGTGGCTAACATATTCCTGAACTATGATGGCATTATCAGAGGCTCTTCTTTTAGCCATGAATCTAGCTTGACTGGGGCCAATAATGTTAGCAATAAAAGGTTTCAACCTGGTCGTTATGATCTTGGTGATAATTTTGTACTGAGTGTTGCAAAGTCCTATGGGTCTAAAGTTCTTGAGAGAGGTGGCATTCCTACAATTAGAAATGAGACAGAGATAGGTGTAGTTTACTTTGGTGTCCATAGAATAGGAAGTGAAGGTCTCTTGGCAGAACTTAATAAGGGAGGAACTCAAAATGTCCCAGAATTTCTGGTACATAAAAAGATGCATGCCATCAGGCCCAGGAGCTTTGTTGGGCTTAAAGGAGAAAACTACTCTTTTGACTTCATCAAGGGAAGAGATGGTTTGAAGAAGATCATGATTGAGGGAGATGATGGATCTCATGGTGGAGGGGTTGGATTGTGATACCAAATGGTATCTAAGAAGGCTCAAACAGTCCACAAATTCAGAAAAACAGCCCACACGAACAAGACATCAAACAACAACAACGATAAAAATGAACTTACGATACAAAGGGATAAATAACTTGAAATAGAGAGGACATGTAAGATAAAAACTAGAGAGTATTAAACTCTAAAACCCCTACAAACATGTAAACTAACACCAAGTTCTTACAATGACACAAGAGAGGAGTCCATCACTCAAGCACCAATGTTTCCAAGCAAATACAATCACTAGTGAATCCACACTAGTTTCTTGTCCTAGTTTCAATTGCCTCAAGTAGAGAGAGGACTTTGATGTTTCAAAAGTGTTTCAAGAACTTACAACAATAATCAACTAAGTAAATAAATCCTACAAGGTTCTATTTATACTATATTACAATAATAGATAAATGACAAAAGGGCCTTTTAGTGATTAGTCTTCAAAATGGGCACCCATTAAGTGGACCATATGGGTGGCTTTGGGCCTCCTTCACACTTAGACTTGTGCACTCTCTCGATTTCCTTAAACATATTCAAAAAATGTTCATGATCACGATCGTTCTTGTATCATCCTTTCCATCTTGAGAGGAATTTGTCCACAAATTCACGACTACACCTCATTCAATTGGGCACTTCAAAGAAACCACTCAAGTCAGTCTGCAAAAACATGAAGATGGTATGAAACAGTCCACAAAACATGCGAGTAACCCTAGAGCTTAATAACATAAGTCTTGGCCAACATCTTCATTTTGAACCTCGGGTTCCTCTCCATCTTGAGCTTGTCTTCAATCTCATCCGAAATACATCTCACCTTTTTTATTGGTGGTGGATTCCTTTTGGTTCCCTACGTCTTCCCCTCAACTTCCCTTCCATCATATAAGTATCATTGTAGACTCCATGTCCCTCATGTTCCTTTCTACCATACTCCTCTATATGGACATATTTATTTTGGGAAAGTGGAGTTTCGATTGAGAGGATTGTTTTGGTAATGTGGAGCTTCGGTTGTGGAACTTGGATGAGAGGAAATTGGCTTCCAAGTCCTTCTTATTGTACTTGATCAAATTAAGGGGGAAGTGACCTATTTAGGTCTCGGGTTGGAGGGCATTTGGTGGCTTGGCTTATGTCTATGTCACTTGGTAGTGGTCTTGGAGGATTGATCATTTGAGGTAAGGTTTTGGGAGCAAAAACATGAGAGTTTCTTCGACTCTCTACTCGATCCAACCTCTCAAGTATAGTAGACATATCTGAGCTAATTTTTTCAAGACCCGCATTTTCCTTAGCCATATCTCGGGAAATAGCAGCAAGGTGGGCCAAAATGGCTTCCATTATGGCCAATAAGTTACCTACAAAACAAAAAAAACATGTTAGTTGTACAAGGGGTGGCATGGAAGCCTTTGATTAGTTGCAGATAGTGACATGGCATCCTTGGAATGGTTGTGGACTTTGAGAATTTTAGTGTTTGTCCAACTTGTAGAAGAGCAAAATCAGTTTTGGAGGGAAGACAATAAGTTTTTGGAACCTCTTGTCATATTCAAAAGGATTGACTTGTCTTTCACCTTTTGGGCAAGACACCTTTTGAAGGGTTGGTGGCCCTTTCCTATTTTGTCAAACTTGGAAAGAGTTCTTTCTCTCTTTTGGCAACAAGCCTTTTTGAAAGCTCTTTTGTCCCTTACTTCTTTGGTATAGCTTTGGGACTTGTTTCAAGACAAACAAGAGACTTCACTTCTGTCCACTAGTCTTTAAGATCAAACACCACTATTGAAAGTTCTTCTTGCCACAAGATATGAAGATGGTTCAAGAACATCAAGAACCTTCAATAGAGATTTGAAGACCAAGGTTCATATTGTACCTCCCAAAAACAACAACCCCCTTTCAAACTCAAATCCACAAAAAAAATGCCAACAATACACCTCCAAATCTCGGATTCCACAACAACAACACACTAAAAATGTCCAAAGTTTGGATCCACAAACCAACACCAATAATACTTCGGCCAATCTTTGAATCCGTACAACAACAACACAAATAGAAGTTCAACTTAGATCTTGACTCTATTAGAGTTAGGGAAGAAGAAGAAGAAACCAACAGTAAGACCACTCAAAACACACAAATTACTCCTAGATATAGCATCCAAGTTTCAGCCAAGACAACACTAGACGCACTCTCAGCCAAGGACACAAGAAATAACTTTTTTTTTTTTAACTTTTTTGACTAAGAGAGCCCAAGATTGGTAGTGTAGGAACACAACCAGCCTTGCTCTGATACCAAATGATACCAAACGGTATCTAAGAAGGCTCAAACAGTCCACAAATTTAGAAAAACAACCCACACTAATAAGACATCAAACGACAACAACAATAAAGACGAACTTACGATACAAAGGGATAAATAACTTGACATAGAGAGAATATGTAAGATAAGAACTAGAGAGTATATTAAACTCTAAAACCCATACAAACATGTAAACTAACACCAAGTTCTTACAATGACACAAGAGAGGAGTCCACCACTCAAGCACCAATGTTCCAAAGAAAATACAATCACTAGTGAATCCATACTAGTTTCTTGTCCTAGTTTCAGTTGCCTCAAGTAGAGAGAGGACTTTGATGTTTTAAAAGTGTTTCAAGAACTTACAACAATAATCAACTAAGTAAATTAACCCTACAAGGTTCTATTTATACTATATTACAATAATAGACAAATGATAAAAGGGCCCTTTAGTGACTAGTTTTCAAAATGGGCGCCCATTGAGTGCACCATATGGGCGACTTTGGGCCTCCTTCATACTTATACTTGTACACTCTATTGGTTGTCTTTAACATACTCAAAAAATATTCATGATCACGATCGTACTTGTATCAGATTGGGTAGTGAGATACCCTAAGGTTTGGTCAGAGGTGTAGAGGTTGGTATAGAGTTAGAGACAGTGGCAATATATTTATGGTGATAGTGCCATGTACCACTCTCATCTATGAGGGATTTGATCCTATTCCTTCTCCTCCTATTGAGGGTGGAGGTATGGAAGAATTTGGTATTTGAGTTTTCCTCCTGGAGCCAAAAGATTCTGGACTTGAGTTTCTAGAATTCAGTCTCCAAGTTAAGGATATGATTGAATTCCTCCAGCAGAGTGAACTCAAGTCCATGGAGGAATGAGCTTGTGGGGTAGTTTGGAGATTTTTGGATGCCAGCTAACATTGCAAGCATGTGCTTTTTCTTGCTGAATATATTCCAAAAGATGAGCCTATTCCAATCCCTGACCTTTTTCTCAAAATCTGAGGTGGATGTAGTGATGCAGGTACAATCAAGAAATGAGTCTTTTATCAGATTGAGGAAGTCTTGGTGGCTAAGCCACATAGATTCGACACTAAAAGGTTTGATCTGGTTAACAGAAGTGGAGCCTAAATTGAGGAGGGGAGGGGAATGGTCAGAGTGAGTTCTAGGGAGGTGAGTGACAGAGGCTTCTGGATATAAGTAAATCCAACAATCATTAGCTAGACATCTATCTAGCCTTTCTAGAATCAGACCCTGTATATTTCTATACCTCTTGATGGACTAAGTGTACTTGCTACCCCTAAAGCCTAAGTCAATGATCTTATAATGGTTTATACAGTTTATAAAAAGGCTAGACCTATTCAGGTTAATCCTAGAACCACCAAATTTCTCAAAGGATCTAAAGACTTCATTGAAGTCACTCCTACTAACCAGCTCTTACCATCAAGGGAGATGTAGTTATCAGAGAAGGAGGAGCACTGTTCCCAAATATCTAACCTAGACTGAAAATCAAGTCTAGCATAGATAATACTAAGGAATCAAAAAGAGGGGGGAACTAACCTTGACTTTGGCATGAATAGCTTGGGTGGATATGGAGACAAAGGTGATGGAGATAGATTCCTCCCTTCACATAATGACCAGACCCCCCGAGTTGCCATTAGCTTTATCCTAGATATGGTTTTTGTAATACCCCATAATTCCCTAGCATAATCTAAGTCCTAATACATGAGTATTCGAATATAAAATTTTTGAAATACTTATTATTTTTCAGTTTAGAGCCTGCCATTGCGTAAAAAATTCAATTAGCTTCCAATGATATAAAATTTACCCAAATCTAATAACCGGGTAAGAAGTTATGCCGATTTTAAGTGTCAATCTTAAAACACCGTTATTTTTATCATCAGCGCATTGCAGAGCCAGTCTAAATGATGATTGGCAATTTCCAGTGTTTCTCTGCGATTCTGGCGCATCGCGCCAAAGACCAAATTGGTATTTGTCATTTTCCAGTATTCTAACGTGATTTCCACACATCACGCCATCGTTTAGTTACCCAGTTGTCCGATCCAGTGACATGGTGCAATAGCGCCGCATCGCACCAGGTGCCAATTTAAAAAAATTTCAATGAAAAATTAAAGTTTTGCCCAGGGTTAAAACAATCCTTTCCCATTATTTTAAATCTGCCCAGGTGTGGTATTTAAGCCCTAAAAATGTTTTTAACTTATTGTTAAATAGTTTTTCCCCAAATTAAAGAAAATTCTCTCCCAATCAAGAAAATCCTAGCTTTAAGGAATTTCAACAATCCTCAAGAATCCACCAATAACCTCAAGAAATTCATCAATTAAGGTATGATAAATGTTCATTCATGGGTTCCTTTCATACATGGTGTCCAAGTATCTGATTTTAATTACAAATTTATAATCTTTTAAAGTTATTTTGATTTTAAATTATGATTTCACCCATGAATCTTCATGAACTATGATTTTACACCATGTATAGATTAAATTATTGTTGTTATTCAATTCTCCATGTTTTAATTTTATCATTCCTTGAATTAATCATGACTTAGTACTATTTATGTTGAATTCATGCTATTACTAGAAGTTTCCTAATATTCCTATGATTTGACCAAACTATGAACTACAAGTGTTTGATAAAATGCCTACAAGAATGATTATTTAATAAAAGCCTTCATGCTATGTCCTCTAAGCTTAAGTATCATGTTACTATTACTGCTTTTGAGTCCTGGGGGTATTGAATACCCGAAAACAATAGCTGCTTATTTAGTCTCATCTCAGTATCTTCTGAATAATTTTAGAATACATATTATGAGCTTTACTAGACCAGTCAGTTAAACTCAGAATGGCCAGTAACTCAGTGTTATTCACTTGGGAGTAGAACTTAACACCGAGAGAGTGTAGGGATGACAGCTTCCCTGTCAGATAGGCAGAGTCACTAGTAGAAGTCCCTAAACTCTAGAACTACGTAGACAACATAGGATAGGAGCAGTCACCCATTAATATAGACTTGACTATCTCGCAGGGGTCACTCGTTAGTTCAGGCTTGACACCCTTAGTCCTTTGGGATAGTATATTAGTATAGTGGATCCGCACAGCCAGCGTTAGTACCCATGGCATGGTATTAACACCCTTTTAACTGGGGTTACAGGTTGGACCCCAATTAGCTTATATTGGGGAATGTCGGTTAGATGATACCTCCCACAGTCTCAGTCCAATAATCAGATCAGTAGTTCAGTCTCAGTGTTGTTTGACCAAGGCATAAAAATATTGGTTATTTCAGTATTTTCTATTTACAGACTTCTATTCAATTCACGTTATATGCTTGGTCATGCCTCCCCAGTATCTACAAATTTCACATACCTTCAGTATTTACAGACTTTCATGCATACATAGTATTTATAGATTTCATATATTTTTGGTATCTACAGATTTCATGCTCTCTATTTAGTATTCCATGTTTTACTTGTATATTCAGACAGTTACTATTCCTGTTCATGAAACCATGCATGTCAGCTTACCTTATTTAGCATACAAGTACATTCAAAGTACTGATCGCATACTTTTCTTTTGTGCTATGATGTATTATATCATAGGTTCTAAAACTTAGTTCCCGGATCATGCTTAGACTTCTCAAATTCTCAGCAGTAGCAGTGGTGAGTCCTCATATTTTGAGGATGGATTGTTTTATTTCATGTCTTAAATCTAGTAGTTAGTTGGAGTTAGTTGGGGCTTGTACCATCAACTCATAGTTATTTAGTTCGGAGGCTTTTAGATAATACAGTCAGTTATTCAGTATTCATACTTCAGTTGACATGATAGTTAGTTATTCAGTTTATCTCAAATTTCAGTATTTATTCAGACTCATATAGTTATTTCTTCAGATTCATAATTCAGTATTTATTTCAGTTATTAAAACCTTATGGAATATCAGTTATTCTTTCGTATTTATGATTGTGTTATTTAGTGATCACAGCAGGTACCAGCTCATGGGTTAGCTTGTGGTCCCTCGGGACTGTAAGCACCGTGTGATGCCCAGGGTGTACTCTCGAAGCATTACAAATTTGGTATCAGAGCCTAAGGTTTTAAAGTGTCCTAGGAAGTCTGAAAGCCACATTAAGTAGTGTCTTATGCATGGGTGTGTAGCGAACCACACTTAAGGTCAGGAGTCTATAAGGCGTTTAGGAAAAGTTTCTGTTCTTTCAATATTCATGTCGTGTGAGTGAGCATGAGCTCAAGGTAAAATCTCGATGGGCGGAGATGCTGGATGGTTTCCTGCTCCTCCCAAAAAGAATAATAGAAGAGGAGTAGGAAATCATCCAGCACCTCCGCCCCTCTATGTAGACCCTCTGGATGAGCATGTCTCTCATGCAGAATTCAGAGCTACATTCACTACTCTAGCAAACTCCATAGCAGCTCAGAATGAATGACCAACTGCTATTCCGACCAACCCAGTGGCCAATACTGCTGCAACCAAAATTCGGGACTTTACCCTAATGAATTCTCCTTTCTTCATAGGATCCAAGTCTAAAGAGGATCCAAGAAATTCTTAGATATGGTTCAAAAGGTAACAGATGCTATAGGGGTGGCATCCAGTGAGAGTGCTGAGTTTCCTGCATATCAGTTGCAGGATGTAGCCCATACTTGGTTTAAGTAGTGGAAGGTAAATAGGGGTGTTGATGCAGGGCCTGTAGAATGGGAAGAGTTTGCTACGGCTTTCTTAGACATATTCTTCTCATGGATTTGAGGGAGGCCAAAGTGTTAGAAATTATTAACTTGAGGCAGGGAAGAATGAGAGTGAAGGAGTATTCCCTCAAGTTTACTCAGTTAGATAGATATGCTCCTCATGTGGTAGCTGACAGCAGGTCCAAGATGAGTAAGTTTATGTCTGGCGTATCTGATAGTATGTTCAAAGAGTGTAGGACCGCAATGCTGATTAGGGAGATAGACTTGTCTAGGCTGATGGTCCATGCTCAACAAATAGAGGAGCAAAAGTCAGCTAAGGTCAGAAGGTGGTAACCGTCCCCAGTTCCATCAGAGGTTCTCTGCCCCAGTGCCTTCTTCATCCAGTGCCCCAGTACCTAAGACAGTGTTAACCATGCCTGTACGAACCCTCTATGTAAAAAATATGGCAGAAACCATTAGAAAGAGTGTAGAGCAGGCAGTGATGTGTGCTTTGGGTATGGTAATCCAGGCCATTGGATTCGAGAGTGTCGGGTAGTTGCTCAGAAAGGTAGGGATTTGCGCCAATAAGGCCATTCCCATCAGTCACCAGTTCCATCCGATCCCCTAACTCAGCAGGGTGCCACTTCCAGTACTACCAGTGGTCAGTATCTGAATAGATTATATGCTCTCCAATCCCGCTAAGATTAGGAAAATTCTCTTGACATAGTTACTGGTACGTTACAGGTCTTTTACTTACATGTTCATGCTTTACTAGACCTTGGAGCTTTTCTTTCTTTTGTAACTCCAGATATAGCAGTCAATTTCGGAAACTCTAGCAGAGCCCTTTACAGTGTCTACCCCAGTAGGTATTTCCATTGTAGCTAGGCAAGTATACAGGAACTGTCCGGTCACAATATCTTAGAAAGTTACTTTAGTTGATCTTGTGGATTTAGAGATGGTAGATTTTGACGTCATTCTCGGGTTGGATTGGTTCCACTCATGCTATGCCTTAGTTGATTGTAGAAGTAGAATAGTTCATTTTTAGTTCCCAAATAAACCAGTACTTGAATGGAGGGGTAGTACTACAACGCTTAAGGGTCAGTTGATTTCATACCTTAGAGCGAGAAAGATAATATCCAAGGGGTGTATTTATTATTTTTTTCGAATCAAGAACTCTAGCTTAGAAAATTCAACTCTTGAGTCAGTTTTAGTAGTCAGGGAATTTTCAGATGTGTTCCTGAAGATCTTCTCGAAGTTCCTCCCGAAAGGGAAATCGACTTCAGAATAGACCTTCTTCCAGATACTCAGCCTATATATATTCTGCCAAACAGAATGGCTCCAGTTGAACTCAAAAAATTGAAAGAACATTTGAAGTATCTCCTAGATAAGGGATTCATCAGACACAACGTCTCCCCATGAGGCGCACCAGTTTTATTCATGTGTAAGAAAGACGGTTCTCTCAGAATGTGCATAGACTATCATCAGTTGAACAAAGTCACAGTCAAGAATAAATATCCACTTCCTAGAATAGATGACTTATTTGACCAACTTCAGGGTGCCAGCTACTTCTTCAAGATAGACCTCAGATCAGGCTATCAACAACTCAGGGTCAGGGAATGTGACATTTTGAAAATAGCTTTCTGAACTCGATATGGTTACTTTGAATTTCTAGTCATATTCTTTGGTCTTACAAATGCCCCATTAGCCTTCATAGACTTGATGAACCGAGTGTTCAAGTAGTACTTAGACATGTTCGTCGTAGTCTTCATTGATGACATTCTTGTCTATTCCCGTAGCAAAAATGATCATGCAGACCATCTCAGAATAGTGTTTCAGACTCTTAGATCTCACCAATTGTTCGCTAAATTCAGTAAGTGTGAATTTTGGTTAAGATCAGTAGATTTCCTTAGCTATATTATTTTTGGTGATGGCATTAGAGTTGATCCTCAAAAGATCGAGGCGGTGAAAAACTGGCCTAGACCCATCTCTCTATCAGATATCAGGAGTTTCTTGGGTTTGGCTGGCTATTACCGTCGGTTTGTTGAAGGTTTTTGTAATGACCCGAGACTACCCCTTAGTCGTTACACAATTCTCATGACCCCGAAGGACCATAAGCTAACCCTTTCCTAATAGCTATACCATGAACACTACATAATATCTGAAAATAAATGCAGAAAAATAGGCAGAAATAAGCCATAAGGTTCAACACATCTAGAAATACTCAAAACTGAAAACTGATTACTAATACATCCATTCGAAAAGCCTCTACTGTTTGAACTGTGGAGTTGATGGGAAATGTCCCCAACTAACTCCGTCAACTGAAAATAAACAAAGTCTGATGAAATAATAATGCAAGGATCATCCTTGAATGAAGAAGACTCACTTCTACGTCTACTGCTGCTGACTAGGACTGAACTGCTGAGGGAACTCTGGATCACGTGCCTCTTGACCTATGATGTCAAATAAAACACCATAGCACAAATGCATCAGTACGGGAATGTACCGAGTATGCAGATGAGGTAATGCTAAATGCAAGGGCTCATGCATAAATAGTTACATAACTGAATAATTATGAGAGTACCAAACGAGAACACATATAGGAATGCATAAACCATAATTACAATCATCACAACTCTAAATACTAAAAATCAGATACCATTTTACTGTCATCTGAACTTGCTACTAACACTGAGATACTGCATCACTGAATCATCTGATACTGATGACTGATTAACTGAATATACTCACATCAATGATCGAATTCTAAGCTCACTGCTCTTGACTGACTAGATCGGAGATCAACCTCTCTAATGGATAATTTCAGAATCTATTATCAGTGATAAGAAAATGATCATGTCCGAATCTGACAACAAGAATACTCAACAAAATCTGGGACTGAGATCAAGCCTGTCGGACGGATATCTCTAAATTGAATAACAAGAATACTCAACATAATCTAGGACTGAGATCAAGCCTATCTGACGGGAAATCTCTAGATTTGATAACAAGAATACTCAACAGAATCTAGGACTGAGATCAAGCCTATCTGATGGGAGATCTCTAGATATGATAACAAGAATACTCAACAGAATTTGGGCCTGAGATCAAGCTAATCTGACGGGAGATCTCTAGATATGATAACAAGAATACTCAATAGAATCTGAGATGGATATCAAGCCTATCTGACAGAAGATCTCTGGATTGGATAACAAGAATACTCAATATAATTTAGGATGGATATCAAGCCTATTTGATGGGAGATGTCTAGATATGATAACAAATAACTGTATACGAGACCAAGCCTATTTGATGGGATGGTCCATGAATCAATAGAACTATCTGAGTTCCTCACTGAGATAGATGACTATACCTCACAGTCCTGATTTCTAAAGATTACTACTGAAACTGCAACTGTGGGAAGTAGTTACTTAACCAACATGCCCCGACCTCCCATAGGTGGGGTACAACCTATAACCCTAGCTGGAAGGGTGTCATTACCATGCCATGGGTAAAGACCTCTCTGATGAAACCTCTCTAACGGATGACCCTCACAGGAAGTCAGCCTAAGGAAATATAATAGTCAAACCTCTCTAACGGTGACAACCTCTACTGATGGGGACTCCTGCATCCTGCGCTGGCTATGTAATTCTGGAGTTTAGGGATTACTCCTAATGATTTGGCCTCTCTCTGATGGGGAGACACTATCCCTTCCCTTACTCGGTGCTAGCTCCTACTCCCAACTGAAAGACTCTAAACTAAATTCTTAACTGAACACAAATTGAACTAAATTTGATACTATTCATGTTTCTCAAATAATGTAACTGAGTTAAGCTGAATTCACATGGTTCCGCATCTGACAGAATAATACTAAATGACGGTATCTGACTAATGATACAGTGTTTGAATGGATTACTCAGTGACTACCGAGGTAGAAACTGAACACTTGAATACAACTAGATCTGAGCTGAGTATAGTGCTGAGGCTAGATTGCTAGCGATACAGGGATTACGAAGATTACTAAGATGACTGAGATTTCCTAAGTTCTATATTTTTCTAAGGATACAGAGTTCTATAATTCACTGAGTTTTGAGAATCATGGCCCAACTGGATTATCATGAAAACTAACACAGGCTCTAGACAACAGCTAAGTTGTCGGGTATAAATACCTCTAGGACTCGATAACACAAAAGTAAGACATAACCATTCTTGACTAGTCATAACCACGGTCATTCATTCATCATCACAATCACCGAAGCATCTCTTCAAGCATTTAGGATTCATAACCATATATTCATATCATAATCACTAAGGCATCATTTCAAGCATTTAGGAATCACAGCCATATATTTACTATCACAATCACTAAGGCATCACTTCAAGCATTTAGGAATCCCAACCATATATTCACCATCACAATCATTAAGGCGTCACTTCAAGCATTTAGGAATCACAACCATATATTCACCATCATAATCACTAAGGCATCACTTCAAGCAGTTCGGAATCATAGACATATAATAGCGTAGGGGAAACATGCTATTAGATCATACACCATTCAACAAGGTCTTGCATCAAGTACTTCGCACGTATATTACTCTTGGCATATATTGGATAGCACATAATTGGGGAAACTTCATACTATCATGTCACAATTTACTCGTGAAGCACTTGAAATGTATTAAAGGCTTAACATGTATCAAAGAGCACATAATTGGGGAATTTCCTACTATCATGTCTCAACTTGTTCACTAAGGCCTTTCAACAAATACTAGGCATGCATGGGTCTACACCTAATTGGGGATTCCATGCTATCATGGCACAATTCATTTACTATGGCATTCATCAAACACTAGGCATGCATAGGTTGCACCTAATTGGGAATTTTATGCTATCATACCACAATTCATTCATTAAGGCATTTTAACAAACACTTGGCATGCATGAACTTGCACACAATTGGGGTTTCCTAATCAACATGCAATAATGGACCTAATTCTTCACATAAGCATTTCATCAAACACATGGGGAGTATGATTTGCTTATTCAACTATTTCTACACTTAATTGGCATGAACACATCATCTAACAAGCAACTTGAAGAGAATTTATCATGAACATCACATGAATTTCATATACTAGGGTCAAAGCTTGAAAACCTTGTAAACAAACATGAATCACAACTCAATAATAGCTGGAACATCAATTTCATTTCACATGAATCATAAACAACTCATAAATATAAAATTTTTAAGATTTAGAAAAGGGTACTTGAGCTTCTTGGATGAAAGGGACCCAAGAATCAACATCTACATACCTTGGGAAAACTCTTTTCTTGAAAGTTCTTGGAGAGATTATTGATTTCTCTTGATTTCTCTTTATCTTTCTTGAAGAAGAAATAAGGGTTTTGACTTTTGTAAAATCCTAGTTTGATGTTGAAGATGGGAAAAATGGCCTAGAGCCTCTTATTGGGTATAAATAGGGGCTGAGAAAGAGTGGGAGAAGACCCAAAATCTCTTGGAATTAAAATCCCAAACTAGAAAATAAATCTTGGTTTTTCATACTGGCACGACATACTATAATTGCAACAGATCACTAGAATTTGGACAATTGGGAAACTACATGATAGCGCGACACGGTGAAAATCGCGTTGCCACCTTGGTTGCGAACTGGAAAGGCACCGCGACGCGGTGGAATCACGTTGGTGCACTGAAATATGACAATTCTAAAATTAATCCTTGGCGCGATGCGCCATAATCATGGAGGCTTACTAGATTTTGATGATTGCCATTTTGGCTGGCTCCACGACGCGCTAAAGTGCCAGGTGGCACACTGTCTCACTAAAATAGCTCTAACTCTTTACTCGAGTATTGGATTTGGGTGAATTTGGTATCGACAGAAAGCTTATTCAATAATCTACATGAAAAAAGTTTATATTAGGGAAATTCTACATGGTTCAAAATATTTCACATTTGGGAAGACACTTCTCAATCTTTTAGGACTGGATTTACACTTCACTGAACACACTTTAAAGCTTAGACTAGGAGAAAATTTTTGTGGGGTGTTACAGGTTTTCATCTATTGCATCACCTATGTCTAGATTGACTCAAAAGAAAGTCAAGTTTTAGTGGTTAAAATCCATCAAAAAGAGTTTTCAGGAGTTGAAGACTCGGCTTACCTAAGCCCCAATTATTACCTTTCCAGATAGTTCAGATGGGTTTATTGTGTACTATGATACATCTAGAGTTGGTTTGGGTTGTGTCCTTATACAGAGAGGTAAGGTTATAGCCTATGCCTCTAGACAACTTAAACCCCATGAGATGAATTATCCTACTTATGATCTTGAGCTAAAAGCTGTAGTGTTTGCCTTAAAGATTTAGAGGTATTACTTGTATAGGGTGCATATTGATGTGTTCATAGATCACAAAATCTTACAGTATGTGTTCTCTCAAAAAGACTTGAATTTACGTTAAAGGAGGTGGTTAGATTTATTGAAAGATTATGACATGAGTGTTCTGTATCATCTGGGTAAGGCCATTATAGTGGCAGATGCTCTCAATAGATTGTCTATAGGTAGTGTTGCTCATGTTGAGGATGGTAAGAAGAAATTAGCTCAGGAAGTTTATCATCTTTCCCAATTAGGTGTCCACTCAATCAATTCAGCAGAAAATAGCTTATGGGTACAGAGTAGCTCAAAATTATCTCTAGTTTTTGAGGTAAAGGAAAAATAGAATAGAGATTCCAGTCTAGTTAAGTTAAAAAAATTAGTCATAGATCAAAAAGTAAAGGTTTTCTCCCAAGAGGAAGATGGTGTTTTGCATTGTAAGGATAGATTGTGTGTGCCTGGTATAGATGACTTGAGGCAATGAATTTTTACAGAAGCGCATGGTGTGCACTGCTCTATTTATCCAGGGTCCACTAAGATATACTGTGATTATGGGAGATCTATTGGTGGAGTGGGATGAAGAGGGATATTGCAGAGTTTGTAGCTAAGTGCTCTACTTACCAGCAAGTTAAGATTGAGCACTAGAAGGCGAGTGGGTCCATATAAGAGTTTAGTAACCCCACGTGAAAATGAGAAGAAGTAAACATGGACTTTATGATAGGTCTGCCTCATATTCGTCATTAGCATGATTCTATTTGGGTCATCGTGGATAGAATGACCAAATCAGCTCATTTCTTGCCTGTCCATACCTCTTATTCAGCCGAGGACTATGCCAAACTCTATCTTAAAGTGTTGGTTAGGTTGCATGGTGTTCCTTATCTATCATCTCTGATAGAGGTACCTAGTTTACCTCTCACTTTTGGAAAGCATTCCAAAAGGGTGTTGGTACCTAAGTCGACCTCAGTACAACTTTCCACCCTCAGATAGACGGTTAAGCAGAAGAAACTATTCAGACTCTTAAAGATATGCTGAGAGCATGGGTAGTTGATTTTAAATGTAGTTGGGATGATCACTTTCCTTTGATTAAATTCGCATATAATAATAGATATCATTCTAGTATCCAGATAGCTTCGTTTGAGGATCTTTATTATAGGAGATGTAGATCTCTGATGGTTGGTTTGAAGTAGGTGAGACCACAGTAGTAGGGCCTGACTTGGTTTTTGATGCCTTAGAGATGGTTCATTTTATTAGAGAAAAGCTTAGAGCAACCCAGAGCCGATAGAAGTCGTATGTAGATGTGAAGAGAAAGGATCTCGATTTTGAGATTGGTGATTATGTGAACTTGAAAATATCTCCCATAAAGGGGGTAAAGAGGTTTGAAAAGAAAGGGAAACTCAGTCCCCTCTATGTTGGTCCTTTCATAATTCTCAGTATTTTAGAAAAGGTAGCTTATAAGCTTGAGTTGCCTTCAGATCTAGCTTCAGTACACCTAATGTTCCATGTTTCATTGTTGAAGAAGTGTATTGGTGATTCAGATGTAGTTGTTCCCTCAGAAAGTGTGGATATTCAGAACTGTCTTTCCTTTGAGAAAGTTTCAGTCAAAATTCTTGATCATCAAATTCATAGACTAAGGAATAAAAAAGTTCCGCTAGTGAAAGTTCTTTGGTAGAATCAGTCTATTGAGGGAGCCAATTAGGAATCAGAAACAGATATGCAGACCAAGTACCCTCATCTTTTCTCCGCGAATTCAAATTTGGTTTAAGGTATTAATCTTCTTAAGATTTCTCCCTATCATGATCAGTTTCAGTTGAACATCATGTTCATGTTAGTCGTGCATTTACAAATTAGTTCATGTAATGCCTCGAAACCTCCTCCCGGAACTTCACCCAGTGCTTAAGACTACAAGTAGCCCCAAGCTAACCCTTTGAGCCTATTACTACATATAATAACTCAATTCGAGATGAAATAAACAAAACACTGGTGCTGTATATCAAATAATAGGAAATATGAAGAAAATACTAGGTCCAAATGACCATACAACTAGAAATCTCAACATACTAACAATCTGATAACTAGTCTGACAAAGCCTCTACTACTCAAGTCTACTAGAGAGCCATTAGGACAGGTCCCCAACTGACTCAAACTGAACTGAAAGCAATAATATATCTACTAACAATACTGAAATATCTGAAGATAGGTCCTCGAACCATGAGGACTCACCACTGTAGAGATGTAGATAAAGGTACTCAAAAATCACTGATGAGGCTGGGACTGAGCACCTGAACCTATATTATAAGACAATGTAGCACATAGACGTATATGTGGATCAGAACTTGGGAATGTACTGAGTATATGGGGGTGTATGCATGTACATAAAACAATATCCATGCTCTTAAATCAAATAATTCATGCAAATATGAATGACTCACATAGCTTGAATAAGTCTAATACAATAAGCTCATAAATCATGTAGAATGAAACATGTAACACCAATCTCATGCTTCATTATACTTTAGCTTTAAAATTTGAACTCTTCTATTATTCTTATTACTCGAAGACTAAAGAAAGATTTAAACAATACTTTCCAACTCATACATATATCTCATGGGGAGTAAAACTTCTTTAATGCTCTAGAACTTAGAACTCTTTTAAACTCAAAACACTTGGAACTCGGAATTCTATAACTCTTACTAGTAGAGAAAACTACTTTATTCTTGGAAAAATTTTACTTCAAGAAACTATTTTAAAAATCTTACTATTAGGGAAAATAACTTATCTCAAAGCTTTAGGGAAAATATTCTATCTCAAGGGAAAATACTTTAGGGAGGTTCTCTTAACCGACATAAACCATGCGAGCTACATGGAGTCCAACATCTTGTCCTCCTAATGAAGAAGCCTCACATTGGGGAGAAGAATCATACTCTTGCCAAGGAGTATAATCTCAACTCAGTGATCATTTATCTCGGCCTCGGGCCCATAAATCTCAATCCTACGGTGGCACGTAGTTCTGGGGATATGAAACCATAGTAACTTACCCAACTCAGTGCTAAATACTACTCCCTTTAGTTAGCTACATTCATCTCATGGAAATCCACTTTAAAAATAATCTCATGGATCATAAAGAACCCAAATATAAAATCTGTAATCTCATGTAATAAAGTGAAATTCAAAGCTACTATGACAATTAAGGTCAAAACTTTCTCAATAATCTCAAAGTACTCAAATCATGGGTGCTTATAACACAAAATTTTATGAAATTGTAAATCTCAAGTAGGGCTTAATGAACCATAATCAAATCTCAAGTTAAGATTCATCAAAATGCATACTAGATATCATATGGACTCACAAATCATATAGAAATCTGAAATTTTCAGCAATTTGTCTTAAAATCTCAACATACTCATGTACTTCAATTTCTAGAACATTGGTAAATCTCAAAATCTAATGCATAGTAATATTGGGTATGAACCCACAATTGAAATTCATAGGAGAACTCATAAAGTCATATATATTTTTTAATTTAAAATAAGTTTTCGGCACGAGGAAGGAAGAATTGTCCTTGCTCAAACCCCACATACCTTAGATTGTGAAACTAGATGAACAAGCTTGCTTGAAACTCTTCTTCTTACTCTTTGAGAGAGGGTTCTTGAAGCTTTGGACCCGGGGAACTTAAATCTCAACTCAATTTGTAGAATTTATGGTGAGTTCTTGAATTTCTCGGAGAAGGTTTTTGGATTTGTTCTTGAGGATGAAACCCTAGCCTTTGGATGTTTTAGGAGATAATGAAGTCATATGATTCATTTTGAATATATCTAAGTGTAAAAAAGGGGAAAGGCCAAAAAGTCCTTTTAAAATGACTTAAAAATAATGAACGAGATTTGCGATAGTCGGAGTGATGGTTCATCGCTAGTCTGATGGTATGTCGGATTGTCCGTTGTACGTTGGTTAGAAAAAGGCCACACTGCTTTAGTTGCGACGGTCCTAGCGACGGTCCGTTTAACGGTCCGTCATCTTGGCCATCATACTTAGGCCAGAAGAGGGAGTCACTAACTTGGTTGTGATGGTCCATACGATGG
This sequence comes from Capsicum annuum, assembly GCF_002878395.1. Taxonomy (NCBI): domain Eukaryota; kingdom Viridiplantae; phylum Streptophyta; class Magnoliopsida; order Solanales; family Solanaceae; genus Capsicum; species Capsicum annuum. The sequence goes on along the minus strand of NC_061120.1, from coordinate 149,334,546 downwards.
TCCATCACAAACTCGACGGTCTGTCGCAAACTCGACGGTCTGTCAACCTGTCCGTCGCATTGGGTGGTTCCGACAACTCTCAGTAAAATGGCCATAACTTCTCACCCCGATACCGGATTTGGACGAAATTGGTATCATTGGAAAGCTAATTCAATTCTTTACATGAAGTTGATATTAAGGAAATTATACATGGTTAAAAATATTTCTCATTCGGGAAGTCAACCCTTACTCTTCTTAAAGATGAAACTTAACTTAAAGAAAAATTCAGGGTATTACAGTTCAATCATGCATTCCATGCATCATATATGCATGTTGAGTGTGTAAGAATTAGTCCATTAGTTTTCCTCAGCTAAACCAGTCTTATTGGAAGATGAATGATCCCAAGAGGGATATATTATAATACCCCATAGTTCCCTAGCATAATCTAAATCCCAATATATGAGTATTCACATATAAAATTTTTGAATTACTTATTATTTTTCAGTTTAAATCTTGCTATTACATAAAAAATTCAATTAGCTTTCCAACAATATAAAATTTGCCCAAATCCGATAACCGGGTAAGAAGTTATGGTGATTTTAAGTCTCAGTCTCAAAAAACCTTTATTTTTATCATCAGCGCATTGCAGAGCCTATCTAAATGACGATTGACAATTTTTATTGTTGCTCTACAATCCTGGCGGGTCGCACCAAAGGCCAAATTAGCATTTGTCATTTTTCAGTGTTCCAACGTGATTTCCCCGCATCGCGCCATCATCCAGTTTCCTAGTTGTTTGATTCCAGTGTCACGACACGATAGCGCCGCGTCGCGCCAGGTGCAAATTTTGAAAAATTTCGATGAAAAATTAAAGTTTTGGCCAGGGTTAAAAAAATCCTTTTTCATTATTTTAAATCCACCCAGGTGTGATATTTAAGCCCTAAAAACATTTTTAACTCATTATTTAATAGTTTTCCCCCTAATTAAAGAACATTCTCTCCCAATCAAGAAACCCTAGCTATAAGGAATTTCAACAATCCTCAAGAATCCACTAAGAACTTCAAGAAATTCATCAATTAAGGTATGTTAAATATCCATTCATGGGTTCCTTTGACACATGGTATCCAAGTATCTGGTTTTAATTACAAATTTATAATCTTTTCAAGTTATTTTGATTTTAAATTATGATTTCACCCATAATCTCCATGAACTATGATTTTACACTATGTATAGATGAAAATATTATTGTTATTCAATTCTCCATGTTTTAATGTTATCATTCATTAAATTAATCATGACTTAGTACTATTCATGTTGAATTCATGCTATTACTACAAGTTCCCTAACATTCCTATGATTTGACCAAACTATGAACTACAAGTGTTTGATAAAATGCCTACAAGAATGATTATTTAATAAAAGCCTTCATGCTATGTCCTCTAAGCTTAAGTATCATGTTAATATTATTGATTTTGAGTCCTGAGGGTACTGAGTACCCAAAAACCATAGCTTCTTATTAAGTCTCATCTCAGTATCTTCAGAATAATTTCAGAATACATATTATGAACATTACTTGATCAGTCCATTAAACTCAAAATGGTCAGTAACTCAGTGTCATTCAATTGGGAGTAGGACTTAGAACCAAGAGAGTGTAGGGATGGCGGCTTCCCCGTTTGATAGGCAGAGTTTCTAGTATCAGTCCTTAAATTCCTAAACTACGTAGCCAGTGTAGGATATGAAAAATCACCAGTCAGTGTAGGCTTGACTATCTCGCAGGGGTCACCCATCAGTTCATGCTTGACACCCTTAGTCCTTCGGGATAGTACATAAGTATAGTGATCCACACAACCATAGTTAGTACCCGTGGCATGGTATTAACACCCTTCCAACTGGGGTTATAGGTTCGACACTAATTAGCTCAGATTGGGGAATGTTGGTTAGATTATATCGCCAATAGTCTCATTCTAATAATCAGATCAATAGTTCAGTCTCAGTGTTGTTTGACTAAGGCATACAGATATTAGTTATTTCAGTATTTTCAATTTATAGACTTCTATTCAGTTCATGTTATATGCTTGGTCATGCATTGCCAGTATCTATAAATTTCACGTACATTAAATATTTACAGACTTCCATGCTTACACAATATTTACTGATTTCACATATTTTAAGTATCAACGGATTTCATGCTCTCTATTCAATATTCCATGTTTTACATATATATTCAGATAGTTATTATTCTTGTTCATGAAACCATGCATGTCAGCCTACCTCATTTAGCATACCAGTATATTCAAAGTACCATACCTTTCTTTTGCGCTATGATATATTATATCATAGGTTCTGATGCTCAGTTTCCAAATCACGCTTAGACTTCTTAGACTCTTAACAGTAGCAGTAGTGAGTCCTCATATTTTGAGGATGGATTATTTTATTTCATGTCTTTAATATAATAGTTAGTTGGAGTTAGTTGGGGCCTATCTCATCAACTCACAGTTATTCAGTTTAATGGCTTTCAAATAATACAGTCAGTTATTCAATATTTAGACTTCAGTTGACATGACCATTAGTTATTCAGTTTATCTCAGATTTCAGTATTTATTCAGACTTATATAGTTATTTATTTAGATTTATAATTTAGTATTTGTTTTAGTTATTAAAACATTATAGCATATCAGTTATTCTTATGTATTTATGATTATGTTATTTAGTACTCACAGCAGGTACTAGCTCATGGGTTAGGTTGTGGTCCCTCAGGACTGTAAGCACCGTATGACACCCAGGGTGTACTCTCAGGGTGTTACAGTTTTGAAAGCCTAGCTCTTCAGAAAGTTTTTGGTAATCATTCATCTTAATTTCCAGTAAATCAAGGATACATGGTTGGTGGATACTGGCCATAGCTTTGCAATGCTTTCTAAACTCAGCATTCTTTGCCTTCCCAATATTCCACACTATGCAATTCTTCATCTTTGATTGTAGGGGGTAGAGTGGTTCTGATACAGTCATCTTACCCTTTCCCTTGGGGTTGGAGGTGGAGGTCAAAGAGGAGGGTTTTCTTTTTCTATTGAAGGGGGGTTTAAGTAACCTTGGGAGTTTTTTCTCTCATAAGGTTTATTGTATTTGTCTTTAGCCCTAGCCTTGCTAACCCTAAGGGGATCAGGATGATCATAATCTCCTGGACTGGCTCTGTGAACTCTAGACTTAGTGGCTCTTCTAGGTTGAGAATTTTTGTTCGGCAAGGTGGGTTTAGGATCTTACTTGACACCTCATCGAAGGTTTTGAACTTAACAATGGGTGTTTTCTTATTGGTTGATTGCTGATTTCTTGTCGCTGGATTTTTTTTTTTAGCGAAAAATACTATTTGATAGTCATATGGTTGAGATCCCTTCGACATTTTGTCCTCCGATGGTGGAGGGTGGCCTAGGATATTATTGCATCCCCAGTGAGATCAAATAATTTTTCCTTGAGCTGGTATGAGCAAATGTTCGATGTGTGGCCTAGGCGTCCACAGTTCTTACAGAGAAAGCCCTCTCCCTCGTATATTAGAGTCTAGGTATGATGGTTGATGGAGATTTAGGCTTTTACTGGGGTATCTAATGGAATTTAGACACAGATTCTGGAGTATCTGTCCCACAGCGCCACCGATGTGCATACATCAACCTTCAATAATATCCTAATTTTTCTGCCTATTCTTTGAAGGATAGATGATCGTAAATCTCTATAGGTAGGTGAGGCAGTCGGATATATATGGCGGTTGAGTCAACATTTGAGTTACTTGGCACGAAATTAGGTTCCCACTTCCTTACAGAGATGAAGCTGTCGACTATGAACTAGGGTCCCCAATGAAGAATTAATGATTGGCTTTCCGATTTAGAGAGTTTAATGGTAAAAAACCCATCCCTAGATCTATGAGACACAGTGATTCTGGGAGTTTCCACAGATCCTCTAGTTTCTTCTTGAGGTAGTGATGATTGAAATTTGTTTTGACTGGCTTGATAATGACGGAGTGGATCCAAGCCGAGTATAATTAATGTTTGTTCTTCCCAGAGAGGAGGATTCCACTATCATCAATTTTTGGGGCCTTATTATTATCGGGTTCTGTAGATCCCGTGTGGGTAGTTGGGGTTATGATTTCCCAAATGCGATATCTTTATCAGAGGGGGAACTTCCTCCATAATATTTTTTTTTGTGAATTTGGTATAGGATTATTTGATAAAAGGGGAGGGGTTAAGGTAACATCTATGACGGGGTTGGTGCCAATGGTGAAGGGAGGGGTAGAGAGAGTGGGGTCTTGGTCTCACAAGAATTCCTTCCTATAGTATTGCTTTTATGAAACTATTTATATCATATATAGAGAGACAATATTAAACCTAAACCTAAAATATAACAAAGAATCTATTTGTCAACAAAACTCTATACCTATAATAAATCCTAATTTGCATGAAGAATCCCAAAGAAGAAAAAACACAAAGATCCTAATTAGAGTCTGGAGCTAAAAGGGACACTTTTTTAGATTTAGGAGCCAAAACGGATAGTACTTTAATTTATGTTACAAAACGGATAGTTTTCCCATTTTCGGGCAAACTACAACTAAAGTTGTTTGTTAAACGTTTGGGGTGAAAAAAATTGTTAATAAGGTTTGCCCAAATATTGGAAAACTATAGTTCATAAATTTTTTTGTAATGTGAATTTCCCGAAGAGATTCACCGAGAGATTCCTAAAAATATTCTTATTACAGTGAACGTTTTGTCAATTCAGTACAACCTTTTCACTTATAAATGTGTTATTGTTAATTCACTCTATTTTATCTCATTCATCATGAGAAACATTCATTATTCACTAAAAACTTTTTTTTATGGATAAAAATAATGAGTGACACTGTTAGGGTTAGTTTATTTTGGGGGGAGGGAGAAGTTTTGTACGTAGGTGGTTCGGTTAGATATAGTCTTCCTGCGAAAATGGTTCAACTGTTTCTAGTGACACATAAATAAGATCATCTTGTACGTCTTTTTCAAGGTAAAATAAAGGTACATGATTCTAAACTTTCTATTCTTATCCCTGGTCGATATCCCATATCAATTATGGATAACAGTCATATAATTTTGAGGAGACTCGAATTTGGAATGATAAGTCTTTATCAGTCTGTCTTCGTAGTCCTGAGATTTTTCGTAACCAAATGCGTTTAGAAACACTTGATATGTATGTCAAAACTCAAAGCGTTATTCAGGATGAAGAATCATCTGATAATGAATTTGATATTCGAAATAGTACATGTTTTACTAATTTCAGTGTTGATTGGCCAAGCAATTCTATTCAACAACAACCAGTAGTAGGGTTTGGTAGCCAAAATAATGGTTTGACTTCACTAAATCAACATAATGCCCACTGAAGTTCTCAAAATTGCACGTTTGGAGAATGAAGCAATCAAGAACCGACTAAATTTATACCGTCACACTCCAATTGAATCAATGGATAGGTAATGACATTATATATTTTTTATATTCTGTAAAGATCGTTATATATATGTTTGAATTATAAAATTATTATTTTATTGTTTTTTAGGTTAAGCATCTATCCAGACAATCCTACATTGACTCAATTTATAGAAATTGTGAACAATAATGAGCTAGCTAATGACACAATTGATCATGAGTTTGATAGAGATAGTTTAGATGATGATGCTCAAATGTCGGGTGATGATGACAATTCAGATGAGGACGATAACACTATTCCTTCACACGATGATAGTATTAATTATTATGCTGACGTCATTTTTATTTGGATCACACAGAAGAAGGTTCAAATGATTTTACATGTTTTAGAGATAATGATTCTGTTTGGGCTGCACTATGGAATCTCAAAAATCCTAAATATCTCAAGACAGGTAAGATATTCGATCAATAATATTTTATGTATTTAGTTTTTCAATTTTAGATATTATTATTTGATAATATTTTATATATTTATATAGGTATGATATTTCAAAATACAAAACAAACAAAAGATGCACTAAGACGACATTGCATCACAGTGAAGAAAGAGTATATATGTGATCAATCCAAAGCAAAAAATTGAAAGATGATTTGTAAGTGGAATGAAATGGGTTGTAAGTGGATGATTTGTTTTAAAGAGCTTTCAAGTGATTCGTGGGTGACCGAAAAATGATCGAGAAACACCCTTGTTTAACAGATGATTATAAAGAGGATCATTGTAATTTTAGTGACAACATGATTGATATTTTGTTGATTCCATCGATTATGATCGACACATAGTTTAGTATAAAGTGGCACAAAAAGTTATAAAATTAAAGTTTAATTATACTCCGAATTATAGAAAAGTCCATAAAACTCGTAGGAAAGCTTTTGTAATGGTGTATGGTGATTTTGAAGGTCTTTTTAAAACATTGCCTTGTTACATGGCTACCCTAAAATATTTTAATTCGAATACTGTTGTTGAGTGGGAGTACAAGTTAAATACAATGCAAGGTGAGCAAAAATGGAGTTTGCCTATAAATGGATAAACCTTAGTTTTTATTTTAAAAAAATGGTGTTTGCCGACAAATGAACAAACCATAACTTTTTTTTTTAAAATAAAATGGAGTTCGAAAACCCTAGTAGTGAAGTACGTGATCCTTACAAAAATAATATGCATGCCAGTGATTTCATAACATGGCTATTTATTATTTTGCAAAAATTCAAGATTGCATCTTCTTAAATTAATTGTAAACATAAAGATTTGAATAATTATTTTTTTTCAAAAAGAAAAAAAAATATGAAAAATCGCATCAACAAATTAATTGAGATTGAAGATATTGATGTCTTGACTTATAGAAGTTTAAAAACTATCAATTCTTATGAGATTGAAGTTATGAAGTGTGTAATATATATGAACTTCTTATATAGACTGGAAATAGATTTTTTATTCAAAAAATATTATACTCCCCCCATTTTAAAAATAATGACCTACTTTTCTTCTTTATCGATTTTAAAAAAATGATCTCTTTCCTTTTTTTGATAATATTTCAATTTTAAAATTTCACATGGCATATTTAAGACCACAAGATTAAAGACTATCTTATCACAAGATTCAAAAGTTTTCTTTATATTCTTAAAATCTTTGTCAAGTTAAATTAAGTCATTCTTCTTGAAATGGAGTGGGTATTAAAAAAAATAATAGATAAATTGTATCTAAGAAAATATTTATATAATACATAAATTGATTTTTAAGAAAATTGTTATGTAATTGCATTTTTTGTAGTGTTAAACATCGGCATCTCTAATTTTAAATTATGAATTTAAAAAATATAGATGACAAAATATAATTTATGAAAAATTAAAACTTGTAATAAAAAATGACTAGCAAATAATTACTTAGATGAAGTAAATGAACAAAAATTACAGAATAGGAATCGATTTTATTCGAATTTAAATTGAAAACATATTACACGACAAATTCGAACTACTAAATCATAAAAACTAAATAGGAATCGATTTTATTCGAATTTAAATTGAAAAACATAGTACATGACATATTTGAACTACTAAAATCATAAAAAAACATACTGTATAAATATTAATCTTACTGAAAAACTACATGATAACTAATCAACAGTAAAAAAAATTTCAATCAAACAACAAATCAATATATCACTTAAAAACTTTCAATAGTTTCTTTTTTTCTGTCCTTCATTCCATTTTCTTTTCAAAACGCTCTGCTCAGTTTTATTAAGCATATCCTTCAAATGATTTTGTTTTTCTTCGAATTCTTTTAGTAATGTCCTAAAAAAATTTCTATCTTGTATGACTTCGTTGAGATTAAATAGTGTGTCAAACTTCATAATGTTCTGTGAAATTGTAGTATGACCATCGAATGTGGGTCTCTTCAATCGTGACTGAATGTTGTTCGTTTCATTTATTGACATACTTTATACCTACCAAAAATAATCACATCCACCATTTTCCTAAAACAACAAAATAAGGAACAAGATTAACATACACATATTTTTAACTGAACAACTTAATTTTACCTTCGAACGCGCACAACTCCAAAACTTACGATCAGGATTTCTTTGATTCCTTGATGTTTTCATTTTATAATATTCATTGCATTTACATACATCTGATTCAATTGAAAATAAAGATATTTTGAATTGTTGAGACATAATTATGAAGAGATTCATTCTCAAAACTCAAAAGAGATAATATTAGTAGAATAATATGATAGATGAATGAGATAAAATAGAGTGAATTAACAATAACACATTTATATGTGAAAAAGTTGTATTGAAGTGACAAAACGTTCACTGTATAAGAATATTTTGAAGAATCTCTTAGTGAATCTCTTCAGGCAATTCACATTACAAAAAAAATTTATGAAATGTAGTTTGTCCATTTTTGGGCAAACCATATTAATAATTTTTTCATCTTAAACATTTAACAAACACCGTTAGTTGTAGTTTACCCAAAAACATAAATTAAAGTACTATTCATTTTGACTCATAAATTTTAAAAAATGTCCCTTTTAGCTCCAAACTCTTTTTATCATAAATCTATTCTTCTGTACAGAAGAGGGACCAACTCTATGAGAATTATTTAGGTCGGTGCATTCAATTATTCATACTAAGAAACTATTGGATTCATGTCTTGTCTTTCTGAAAATAGTTCGAGGGGCTTTTTTTTTTCCTTTTTGGGTGTGGGGGGTGGGGGGTTGGGGGGGGGGGGGTCCTACGTAGGTAAGGTAACCGTCCCATATGAATGTTGAGTTTTGTAATTAATGATTTAAGATATTTGGAACTACCCACGTTATCAACACAAAAGTACACACACTAATGATCAGTCAAGCCCTAAATTCTAAACGTGTTTGTTTAGTCACCTCCCAAAAAATGGGAGCAAGTAATCTCCATATTAAGACATAATAATGTAGTAAAGAAACAACACGTTTCTTGTTCTTACAAGTTATGTCCTCATTTTGGATATGAGTTCAATATTTAACAAACCAAAAGGGCCTCACAGGGTCCTGCTTAAATTCCGTCCTTGTAGGAAATTCGATTTATAGATATGTTTGCTCAAGTATTTAGGAAGTCAAAAATATAGTATGTGAAATAATAGTAGATATTATTTATCAGAAACTAAAAAATATGGATATTTCTTGAAAAAACTTTGTATTGTAATATTAATAAAAAACATTTTATTTCAATTAATTAATCAAACACAAACTCATAATCTCCAAAACTACATTTTGAAAAGCATTTTTGAAACCTCTATTTGCACCTATTACCAAATGTTTTAATCGAATACATTTTAATCTATAATTCTTATCATAAAGAAAATTGTATAATTAAAGCTATAGGTGGGGAAGCATTTTTATTATTTTTTAAAATATGAGTGAATTTCTTATTTATATAATATTTTTTACCGTTTGGTTAGTGCGTATTTGTAGAGTTCGGAGCTAAAAGGGGCACTTTTTCAGAATTGAAGCCAAAACGGATAGTATTTTAATTTATGTTACAAAACGGACAGTTTTCCCTTTTTGGACAAACTACAACTAACGGTGTTTGTTAAACATTTGAGATGAAAAATTATTGATACAGTTTACCCAAAAATGGGCAAACTACATTTCATAAACTTTTTTTTGTAATATAGTGAATTCCCTACTTGTTATTCCTAAAGAGATTCACTACTGAGAGATTCCTGAAAATATTCTTATACTTTTGTCACATCAATACAACTTTTTCACTTATAAATGTGTTGTTGTTAAGTCATTCCATTTTATCTCATTCATATATCATATTATTCTATGATATGGGATATCGACCAGTGATAAGAATAGAAAGTTCAGAACCATGTACATTTATTTTACTCCAAAAAAGACATACAATATGATCATATTTGAGTGTCCTTGGAAATACTTGAACCGTTTTCGCAGGAAGACTATATGTAACTGAACCACCTCCGTACAAAACTTCTCCACCCCAAAATAAACTAACCCTAATAGTTTCACTCATTATTTTTATCCTTATAAGAAAGTTTTTCGTGAATAATGAATATTGTTGGTGATGAACGAGATAAAATGGAGTGAATTAACAACAAAACATTTATAAGTGAAAAAAAGTTATACTGAAGTGACAAAACGTTCATTGTATAAGAATATTTTCAGGAATCTCTTAGTAATGAATCTCTTCAGCAATAACAAGAAAAAAATTCACTATATTACAAAATTTTTTTATGAAATGTAGTTTGCCCATTTTTGGGCAATTCGTATTAATAATTTTTTTACCCCAAACGTTTAACAAACACCGCTAATTGTAGTTTGCTCAAAAATGGGCAAACTGTCCATTTTGTAACATAAATTAAAGTAATGTCCTTTTTGGCTCCTAAGTCTGAAAAGTATCTCTTTTATCTCCACTCTCCTAATTACATCCAAACACGCGACATATTAGACCTAAACCTAAAATTAAACAAAGAATCTATTTTTCACCAAATCTCTAAACCTATAATAAATCCTAATTTGTAGCAAGAATTCCAATCCCAAATAAAGAAAACCCAAAGATCCTAAAACAAAACAAACAATACTATTTTTCCACAAGAAAAATAGTGAAACACGCTTATTATTAGGATCCAACTTTCAGATGAGTGAAAAAACCGAGAAAAGCTAATATTTCTTATTATATGTATAAAATTTGATGATACTACAAAAACAAACAATAACATACCTAGTGAAATCCTATGAATGAATTATGGGGAGGATAGAATGTATGCATACTCTTTTTTAAAACTATCGGTCGAAAGCATAAATATGGCATAAGTTTGTCAGAAGAAAGAATTTTCGGGTAGGAAAACGAATGATTTAAGAGGAATGAATGTGCATATGTTGGATATACAAGAAATCCAAACAAGAACCTTTACTATCGAGACACCCTCAAGAGGAATGACATTTTCTAGCAAGCAATCCCATCAACATTTCCTAGCAGCTATGGCCTTAGCCTCAACTCTCTCAAGAGTTTCACTCTTTTCAATTAAACATATCAAAAAATAGTAAAAATGAGTTAATCTCAACTATTTATAGCTTATACTACTAATTATAAAAATATCCTTAATAAAATAAGGGTCTCTAAGCATGAGACTTGTATATAAAAAATATCACTTTTTATCTGTAGCCATTTTATTCCTTTTCTTAATTGTACTTCCACTTTAGCATGTTCTCGAGCTTTAATTCTTCATTCCATGATATTAATGAATCTCGACCTGCATCATTCTCTCTTTCTTGAAAAGAATTCGTCCCCGAATCCAAACCTAGCAAAATTATAGAAAAAATAACCAACAACAAGACCCTTATGGCATGAGGGTTAGTGTTAGCAATAACAAGTCTGTCACTATGCAAAGAGTACACACATTTAACATATAACCAAGCATTAAAATGATTCAGAAAGGGTTTGTAATCAGTAAGACAAAAGGGTGAATCAAAAGAACCATGGTGTTTAGAAAACCACATATGTAGTTCCTCAATGGTTCTACATTTAGGCAAGCACAAATCCCCATTTAAGTCAAGTAACCCATGACAGTCCACACAAGTTGGCAAATATAACTTAGTCAAGCCCATAAGATCAAGTAATAACACAGAGTAATAATATGAGAAAAAGGGCATGTTTCTACTATACTCACCATGCAAGCCAACAACCTCATGTATACTAATATTTTCTTAATGACCAAGCATCGTATCCCAGTGAAAGCCATCACTAGGAGCCAATAAAAAAAGATAACATGAAATGAGGTCAAAATGACACACTCATTTGCCCGATTGTTACTCCTACTAATATACGATATACTTTCCACACAAATATGAGTATCATTATATGCAAATAGATAGTAAATAAAGGCATCTCGCAATACAACTTCATTCAAGGTGTCCTCACATGTAAGATCACTAGAGACTAAAGACTATGAAACATATTATCAAGAATTGAAACACTCAGAAAAGAAGCAATAATTGATGAACACACATCTTCTTCCTTCTCAACATTCCATAGTGGGTTATCATACAAAGTATATGCTTCACAAAGAGCTACTTTAGAATCACCATTCACACCACTAGGCACCAAAGTAGGAGTGATTATATCATTATCAAACAAGACATTATACTTTAAGAGAGAAAAATCAATAAAAGGTGGAAAGTTAAAGCATGTAATTTTATTCTCAAAAAGACAAATTTCATATTTTAATGTGATTTCAATCACATGAATTCTATGAGTAAAACAAGCAATAGGATCTCCAACAACAAATACGCTCAAGGAATCATTCCTTTTGAAATAACTAACTTCATCAATGGCATCATTAGTTTGAGGCTCATTAATCAAATTACAAGATCCCTCAATTAGCAAACCAAATCACAAATAAGTTTATCAACAAAAGTATCAAATGACAATGTACTATCAATCACATCACAAGTGCCAATACTAGGTGAACACGAATCGATCGTACAAGAAGAATCAATTTGCTCATTAATAGGATCAACTAGTGTAAGAACATTTTCAACAAAGACATTGTTACTATACAGTAAAGAGTCACATGACAATGTACAATCATTTAATACATAAGTGTCAACATTAGGTAGCCGCAAATTGTTCTTACAAGTAGAATCAATTTGGTCATCAATAGAATCAACTAGTGTATGAACACTTTCAACAAAGACATCATCACTATATGGCAAAGAATCATTATGCTCACATGAAAATGAGCTATCACTCAAACTTTATTCATTTGAGATTTTAAAAGTGTCAAGTTTAACTATTGTACCTTGAGTCTCATAAGAAGGAGTTTCTTTACCTTGAATTAAAACTTCAACTCTCATGTCTTTAGGTAGGTAAATTTGCTCGGTCCAATAAATTAGCATATTCTCCAAATCCTTAAGTGTAGGCTCCTTGTTAGGAACTTGTGCTCGTTAAATTTCCATGCTTGTACCTACGTCAAAATTCTTACAAAAAAAGTACAATCAAGAAGGTTAGCTTGGTTTTGTGGAAACTTCCTCACTTCACTCCTCACATTCTCTCCTTTATCCACTCTAGATTTGTTACTTTCACACTCTCTTACTTCTCTCAATTTTTTCTTACATTTATGGAAGAAGTTTAAATAAGGGTCCAAAGTTTCTTGTTATGAGAAGTAGATGGAAAGAGAAGATTTCTTCTTTTGTCCATGGGATATTTATACTACTTTTGCTCATAAGAAACCTTGTACCTTTAAACCAAGGATTTTTCAAGCACATATGACAAGTCTCCATATAAACCACATAACAACAAACCTCCTCTTAATATTCGCTAAGTGAAAATAATACCTTCATACATCTATCAACCCAATGCCCTTTTTGAATAAAATAAGTTTTTTGTCTCATCACACAAGGTATTCCCAACCTTTTGACCACATATGAGTCAATGAAGTTGGTACAACAATGATCATCAAGTAAAAGAACATATCTTGAATCACCAAAAATACTTACTTTAATTTTAAGAATTTGCCTCTTCGGGTCACCCCAATCTTGAAACATTGAATTTTCTCTACTTTTAAAACTTAATGATTCTTTTATTCTACCTCCAACACCATTTTTATATTTAGAACAATACACATTGGCATTAGGATATGAATCATAATACATAGAATTTTGAAAAGTATCAACATACCTAAAACAGACCACTTTAACTAGGATAAGAAGTACCATAAGACAAAACATATGAATATCTACTATCTAAATCACCACTTTCTTTTTCATGAGAATCTTCATCACAAGGATCATAAGGTAGATGGGGGAAAGAATTATACCTCTTCATCTTCGTCCTCATAGTGGATAGTGTGAGATCCCTCATATTCTCCATAATCATCATAACAATCACTACAAGGCTCATCTACTCCACCATCTTCACAATTAAAGTTATGAGCATCATTTTTCTCATATTCATCTCAAAGGTAGTAACTTTCATCTCATATGGATCATGAGCATGACTGTTTTCATAGCCTCCATAATCTCCATCATCATCATACTCATACCCTTCATCACCATCATCACAAGGATCCAATGCTATGGATGACATACTTTAACTCCAAGTACCTACAAAATGAGCAAACAATATTAGTAATAAAGGTCCTCACTTTCACTCATTTTTGTACCCTTTTGTGCTTTACTAGCACTACTCAAATGATCTCATACACTCTAGCCTTTTACCACTCATGGATCCAACTAAAGTTGCTATTCAATTTGATCAATCACTTGCCGAAAATCACAAACCAACCTTAAGGGTAGAATGAATTTTTGTTAATTGAAGAATGGACGACTTAATAAAATCTAAAGAACTAGAATCCAAAAAAATTTAAAATGAAATACGAGAAAAATACAAGAAAGAAATAACCATGAAAGAAAATAAATCAGACTCAAAGAACATGATAATATTTAGTAGGATAATCTACTAATTAAAATAAAGTTATGAAGCTAAAAAAAGGATAAAATTAATAAAAAAGAAATTAATTTACCACGATTTGGACTAAAAAATTATTTGAAAAGAAATTACGTTGAAATCTATGGAAAAATGATTTAAAAAGTAAAAAAAATTTGAAATATTGCTGAAAAAAAGGGGTTGGCAGGCGCTGACACGTGATGGAGTTTTTCTTTTCCTTTTTTTTTTTAAATTCAGATTTCTTTTGTACTCACTTGGGCCCACAAACACCTTTACATTTTCTCTTTCTTTTCTTTTAATCAAACAACACTTTTTGATGATTCTTCCTTAATAATTAATGAATTTCATGAAAAACATCAAGAACAAGATGAATCTTCAACAATTCGTAACTCCTTCATTTAGGTCCAAATTCAACAAAATTTTAAGCAAATGCTTCTTTCAACACTACGAAAAAACTCCAATAATTTTATCCCTCAATTCTAAGTGAAAAATAATTCATTTCCACCATCTTCAAGCTATGAAGAGAACCATGAATAAGTGAACTTAAATTTTTCATAACTTCTTTGTTTTAGCTCCAAATTTCACGAAATTTGAAATTAGGCTCCCCTTGCTATGAAGAACAAACATCGATACCTTTCAAGCTCCAATTCAATCCAAAACAATAAACTCACTTGCAAAATTTTTAAAATTTCAAAACTTCAACACCCTTCAATGGTAGAATCTTCCCAACAACTCGAAATTAGATGAAGTTTTTGAATTTCGACTCAAATGACACTAGGAAGCAAGGATATAGTGTCAAAAAATAACAAATACACATTTTTTTTTAATTTTTGAAATTATGAACCTAGGATTGAGATCCACAGTAGCGAATTCCTAGCCTAAGCTCTGATATCATATAATGTAACACGAAATACACTAAAGATAATAAAAAATCCTAAATATAAGAACATGAAATTAAAGATAGAAGATAATCAAAAAATAAAAAAAATGAGAACAGTGGCTACATCAAAAGCAATACCCTCAAATACAAAGTTCAAAAAGTACCAATCTATAAAATTAAGACATAAGTATGATTAATAGGAAACCGAGTCTTTATGAACACCAATACCTCCTATTAAGAAATTGAAACTTGCACCTATACTATATTGACACCCTTAAGAAGAATGATATCCTCAAGCAGACAACCCTATCAATATTTTCTCGCAACTATGATCTTAGCCTCAACTCTCTCAAGAGTTTCACTCTTTTCAGTTCAACATATCAAAAAATAGTCTCCCTTAAAATGAGCTAATCTCAACCATTTATATATTATACTACTAATTACAAAAATATCCTTAATGAAATAAGAGTTTTCTAAGCATGAGGCTTGTATGTATGAAATAACCACTTTATGTCCATAGTCTCTTTATTTCTTTTCTTCGTTGTACTTCTACTTTAGTATTTTCTCAAGCTTTAATTCTTCATTGCATGAGTTTGATGAAGATCGACTTGCATCATGAACCAATCTCAATCCTAAAATGCTAGTTCATAAAAATTAAAATATCAGCAAACACCATGGAAAGACATGAACAATCTCCATCTCTCAACAAGTAACATGTTCAACATTAGGATCAAACTTTCAAATAAGTAAAAAAATTAGAAATAAATATATAATTTGATATTTCTAATCATACGCCTAGAACTTAATTATAATACATGAACAAACAACAAAAACATATCTAGTGAAATCCTAGGAGTGGGTTATATGTGGGTAGAATAGCATGAATGCAGTAAATTTTTAAAAGAATCAGTATAAAGAATAAATATAGTTGTATAAGTTTGTTTGAGAAAGAGAGTTTGAGGGAGGAATTGAATGTGTCCGAGTTGTATATTTTCTAGAAAATTCAAAGTATAGCTATGTTTAATAATTTTTAAAAATTAATACTAGAAAGAACAACTATGGTGTATAAATTTGCCTGATTAGGTGATTATTCCATAATATCATGCAATCAATCCATATATGAACTGATCAGTTGATAAACATAAAAAGTTAAGTGATAAGATGGATCATGAGCCAAGTTCAATCCTAAAATTCTAGCTCATTAAAATTGAAAGATTGTCCTACGCTATGAAAGGACAACAACAATCTCTCCCTCTCTTAATAAGTGACACATTCAAGAATAGGATCCAACTTTCAAATAAGTAAAAAAAAAGAGAAAAATACATAAGCTAATATTTCTTATCATACGCATAAAACTTGATGATAAGACATGAGCGAACAACGACAACATATCCAATAAAATCTTATAAGTGGGTTATGAGGAGGATAGAATGTATTTAGTAAATTTTTTAAGCTATCACTATAAAGAATACATATAACATACAAGTTTGTCAAGAGAAAGAGCGTTTCAGGGAGAAAAAATAATGATTTAGGATGAATTAAATATGACTAAGTTGGATATTGCTAGAGATTCAAACTATAGCTATGTTTTGTAATTTTTAAAATTATCACTATAAAAAATAAATACATAGTATAAATTACCTAATTAGGTAATTAATCCATAATATCATGCATGTCAGTCCATATAAGAACTGATAAATTAATAATCATGAAAGATTAAGTGATAAGATGTAGTAATGAATCAAACTCAATCTTAAAATGCTAGCTGATAAAAATTAAAAGATCATCCAATGCTATATAATGACATATGCTATATAAAAGCATTTATGTCTCTCAATTAGTCTCGAACTCAACATTAGGTTTCAACTTTCAAATGAGTAAAATTAAATTTTTTTTTGCCTAATTAGATGATTATTCCATAATATCATGCAATCAGTCCATATAAGAACTGATAAGTTGATAAATATGAAAAGTTAAGTGATAAGATATGATCGTAAACTTACATCCTGAAATGCTAGCTCGTAAAAATAAAAAGGTTGTCCTATGCAATGGAAGGACAACAACAATCTCCCCCTTTCAATAAGTGACATATTCAACATAGGATCCAACTTTCAAATGAGAAAAAATTTGAGAAAAAATACATAAGCTAACATTTCTTATCATACACATAAAACTTGATGATAAGACAAGAACGAACAACAACAACATATCCACTTAAATTCTATGAGTGGGTTATAAGGAGGCTAAACTATATTTAGTAAATTTTTAAGCTAATTATAACACCTCACTTTTTCGAGCTAAAAATTGAACCGTCGTTCCTACGTGCATAAGCTCTAATTGCATGATTTATATTTAAATTCATATGTTATGGTCCTTCTCCTAGTGTATGAAGTTATTATGAGGTGAGAAGTTTTCATAAAAATTACTTAGAGCAAAGTTGAGCTAAGAGTCATTTATTCATCCAAAGTTTGATATTTGATATACAAGAATCTACTTTGAACGTGTATAACTTTTGATATACATAGAATTTTTCTGATCAAGACCCACCAAATTGTATATAATTGAATTAGCATTCCAACTATATCAATTTTGTCTAAATTCAATAACCAAGCGAAAAGTTATGGTATTTTTCATATGAGGAAGTAAGCCGATGCGATCTTGATGCGCCGCATCGATTGCGTCCCGACACAAAATCTAATGCGAATTTAAAGTAGTTTTACATGTTATTTCAATTCCTAAAGGGTCTAGGGGAACTTTAGTCATATTCCCTCACCCAAATTCCATCCCTAATCATCCATAAAATGAAATTAAGCCTATTAGTAACGTTTTACTGTCTTTTAAGATATCTAATTCATCTTTCAAGAACACAAGAGGAGAAAACAACTAGGGTTTGGGCAATCTAGCTTAAAGGTCAAATCTTTTCAAAATTTCTTCGTGATTCTTTACAATTAAGGTATGTGGGACTATCCTAAACCTTATGGGCATGGATTTTACTATTTTTAAATTAGTTTTAAAATATATATATATATATATACCTACAAACTAATTTAGTTTCAAGATTATTGATGATTATGCGTCAAGGATTTTATATTGTTGTAAGGAAATTATGGAGATTGTGATGAAGTGTTTTCAACTCAAAATACTTTTGTGCGATTTATGATGTCAATATTGTTAAGTTAATGAGAGCATGAGACTTGTGATTTCCTCTTTTACAATAAATTTCATTGGATTTGCATATTGTGAATTAAATTTACAAACTGTTGAAAGCTTGGGTTTGTTGATGGATTATTATAGATGAATTGTACTGGTTGTTTTCATGAAGTAATGAAAGAGTTTTTTTACTTGTTGTATAGATCATAATTCTTATTTAGAATGATTTTAAAGTAATTGAAATGGATGGCCACCGTAGAATAAGTATCGAGAATAGGTTGATTTTTTTAACTATTTTGAAATATGAACTTCTGTTCAAATGAAAGATCTTTTGGGTGGTCAATAAACCTCTTTATAAATAAGATAAGGGCATTAGATATGTTGTGACATGACTTGCAAGTTGGGGTATGATGATACCCTATTTTTGATATGCCCA
Organism: Capsicum annuum; assembly: GCF_002878395.1. NCBI lineage: Eukaryota > Viridiplantae > Streptophyta > Magnoliopsida > Solanales > Solanaceae > Capsicum > Capsicum annuum. The sequence goes on along the minus strand of NC_061120.1, from coordinate 149,315,667 downwards.
AAAAATATTAAAAAAGAAAGGATATTTCAAAGAAGATATGGTTTAAAGAATCTAAAACTAGGATTAAGAGAGTTAGATAGTTAACCAAATAAGGGACAAGTCAAATGACTCATTTCTCAAAATCATGATTTGACGACATGGGTTTATGATATTTGAAAGGGGAATTGTATGCTGGCGACGACTCTGGGGCGTAGTAGAATAAGCTAAAACTCCAACCCTTGCGGTAACTTGGGTTGGGCGCTTGGACGCCAAGTCAAGAGAAGATTCCATATAGCTCGTGGGGTAGAAAAATTGTAGGGTGTACCATCTGACTTAGAAGTAAGATAAAGAGTAGAGTCATGAACTGGTGAATGCGTTTCTAAAGTTTCAAATTATGCCTATGTGATTTCAAACTATTTCAAGATGGCATATGATTTATGAAATGCTCTCACCTATGTTTTTATAAAAATGCATATTTTGTTTTTGGATTGGTCTATGTACCAGTACATCTGTATTGACCTCCCGACATTTCAGGATCATGAGACACAATCCTGAGGTCCCGTTAAGTAGTAGATTGACTTATCAGAAGGTTGCAGCTGGTGTGCCTCCCTTACTTTAAAAGTCCTGTATTATAACTTATTATTTTTATTTCATTTTGATTCATGGTCCTACTGGGGGCCTTTTCCCAGATTTCAGACAAATATCATTTTCAGTTGTTAGAGATTTCGCAAACTGATGTTAGGCATTGATAGAGGTTTATGGTTTCCATTTCAAATTATTACATTGAATTATGATATTGACCATGATTCCATATTGTTTTATATTTCCACATTTTCCTTCATATTATATAAAAGTGTGTATGATTGCTAGATAGAGAAGGGCGCTGGGCCTCCATGGTTTGGGATGTCCGTCATGGCTAGGGCCCTGGTTTGGGTCATGACAAACTTGGCATCAAAGCATGGTTCATGGTCCTAGAGATTTTGCAAAATCATGTCTTGTAGAGTCTTGCTTATGGGTGTGTTGTGCACCACACTTATAATCAGGAGGCTACCGGCCATTTAGGAGTTATTTCTTATTCTTTCATACTCTAGTTAATGCTATAAAGTTGTCCATAAGAAATTTATCCAAATTCATTCCTTACTCTAATTTCATAGGCCATGCCTCATTGTCGAGGTGATATAAGTCTAAGAGTCTAACTCCCCCAGCGATACAGTTCTCTCTGATTTAGTTGTCCATAAAGTTATGAATTAGTGCAAGGACTTTAGAGGAGTCCATGAGGGCTTTAAAGTGCATTTATTTAAGTATATACACCTATCTGCATCAGTCATGCGGCCGAGCCTGAGGTATGGACTGTATTCAATTTTCTTTAATAAATTCTTATTACAGATGTCATGATTAAGGATAACGATGTGTAGATAAATGTTAGCACTGTAGTTTCACTTACGTAATAGTGTATGTTAAAGTGTCATGACCATTAGTAGTGATATAATTTAGAATTTTGTGACATGAAGTCACAAGGTTAGCAGTTAGAGGGGGGTGACATTTGCATAAGTAAGTAGTTTTAGTTGTATAATCGTGGATTGAGGTATGGGTTGCCATTGTATAGTGATAGACTAATGTGGTCACAATATTTGTAGATTGTATGGTAGTTTGTAAAGAAAGTGGTTGTCTATGATTATTACCTATTCGAATTAGGGAAGGAACCTAGAGTAGATAGTTATGGTGGTTATAGAAATCAGTTATAGGTTGTGAATGGAAAGGGATAGATTAGTTAATAAGTTGTAGGTAGAGACTCATTAGTGTTTATTGAATTTTGAAGATCATTGTGATGTATGATTAGGGAAGTAAGTATGACGTGAGAAATTAAAATATGTAGATAAGATTGAAATGGGTTATATTATAAGATTAAGATTGACTAATCCTATCATGCAACTTTACCCCCTTTCCTGATATTTCCTTTAGTAGTAGTAAACTAGTATTTCATGTGAGAAGGTATGTATTAGATTTTGAGTTGTAACAGTGAGGTTGTGGTGGGGTTGTGATTGTAGGTAGTAGCTAAGTGAGGTGAAGTATTTGGGTTGATTTCCCAATTTGATGGACTAGTGTAGTATGTGGCATGCTTTATTGGTGGTATATAATTGAGGATAGACAACGAGCTTGAACTTTAGATGAGGAGTGTAGTGGTGAGAATAGTAGCTCGAGATAGATGGTGTATGTTTTGTGAGAATTAATTGGTAGGCTTGATGTGATGTGTAAAATGTCCTAGGTTGGCAATTTGTGAAAAAAAAAAAGAGCGGATAAATGGTGATATTTATACTTGAGGAATGGTGTTAAAAATGATTGTAATGCCCCAAAAACAGGTCCCGGAGCGTCACACAGTGCTTAAGGCTACGAGTAGCCCCAAGCTAACCCTTTGAGCCATTTTCATTCAGTTCAACATGAATCAATGGGGTTTCCATAAATAACCCTCAAATATCAATAGAGTAATCATCATTCAAGAATAAAAGAATTTCAGAAAGATAACAAAGTACGACTAATTAGTCAACTCCCAACATCTATACTAGTCTGACAAGCCTCTAAGAAAATCAATAAAACCAGCGAGCCATTGAGACATGCACCAACTAACTCATACTCAGTTATCAAATGTAAATAATTTCGTGAAACCAACATCAGACATCACGTTCTCGGAACATAAGGACTTACCACGACAGAGGATGTAGAACAGCGTGCCCAAAGAATCACAGTCAAACTTGGAACTGAGCACTTGAACCTACGCAGTCCACATCCGAAGATATGGGTCAGTACCATGGAAAGGAACCGAGTATATTGGGGTGTATACAGTTGTATAAACATCATCATCATAAATATTTATAAGAAATATGTAGGATGTATGAAAGACTCACATAGCCCGAAGAAAATCATCATAATCATGAGAGGATGAAATAAGTATAACAACACGTGCGAGTCATCATATAATTTGTCAATCACTTTCAGTTCATCAAGAATATCAATTCTCATAATGTAAATATCATTTAAATCTTTAAAAAGAATAACTTTCACAATTCCACTTTCAAATCACTTTACCATTCACCATAGACACAAGGAAACAAACACACGCTGGGAGATCCTATAACCGACATAAACCATGTAAGCTACATGGAGTCCAACGTACAACCCACGTTGGGGAGAGCCGTCCTATCCTTGCCATCGGAGTAGGACTATGATATCAAATCCACACAAACTAGTGATCACTATATAAATCAGCCTCAGGCTCACTCCTATGGGGGTACGTAGCTCTAGGGAAGTAAGGTTGCTTTATACCTCTCACTCGGTGCTAAATATTTCTCCCGGACTTAGCTCAGATCATTTCAAAGACAATCCACAATAAAACAATTTCAGTAATATATAAATATACATCGGGAGCCATCATGCTTCCCATCTATCAAAATCAACCACGTTGTGGATTTCTTTCACACTCGAGTTCAAAACAACTTCATTAAGACCAAAGAGTCAAATCATTCAAAATATCTCAAATATTCAACATCAACATTCTTATAACACACACTTTTTCAAAAAAAACAATTTTCAATGGGGATTCACGACCCAAATATCAAAATCATGATAAATATTGTTCAAGATTCATACTTTATATCTCTACACACGTAAATTCATCTTTCAAAATCATAAACATCAAGATTTCATAATAATCATCATAAGATATGGGTTCATGCTTCAAATTTGTAAAAGTCAAATAAAAATCATGCCTCTGTAAAAAAATTACTTTTGGGCACAAGAACGAAAGAGAGTTCTTGTTGAAACACCCCACATACCTTGAATGATGAACTTTAGATCGATACTCATTTTTGAGATGTTAATCGTGCCTTTGAATGATGGTTATTGGAGTTCTTGAACTAGGAACTTGGAATCTTAAATAAATTTGTAGAATTAATGGTGAACTTTGGAGGTTCTTGAAGTTCTTGAACTAGGAACTTGGAATCTTGAATAAATTTGTAGAATTAATGGTGAACTTTGGAGGTTCTTGAAGTTGGATGTAGGAGCTTAGAGTTTTATTTTTGAGCGAATTTGATGAAATATAACATATAATGCTTCTAATAGGCTTTAATATAGGGTTTGGATGGATTTTGGGTGAGGGGAAATGACCAAAACGCCCCTAAAAATCAAATTATTATCGAATTTGTCCTTTGGTGTACTGTTTTGATAGTCTGAAGTAGATTAACCATAACGTTTTAATACGATATCCAAATTGGATGAAACCAATTTCATTAGAAAGAGGACTCTCATATATTGCCGTTGATATATAGTATCTCACCCAGATCATTGTGTACAAGGAGTTATGATCATTTGAAGTTGACCCAAAAATTTGCTTTTGTTAGGCTGAAGTAGATCGACCATAACTTTTTGCTCCGATAGACAAATTGGATGAAAATAATTTCATTGGAAAGAGGACTCACAGAGATTTCCTTTGATATATAGTAGATCACCTAGATCATTATGTACAAGGAGTTATGATCATTTAAATTTTGAGCAAAAATACGCTAGGTCTCAGTATTTTTTCCTGCATGTTTTACTGTTCACTACTATTCATGGTTAGATCGAAATGTTCATAACTCATCGCTCGAGGGTCCGTTTTGGATGGTCCACTTATCGTTGGAAATCTTATTAAATACTCTACGGAATGGTGGGTCATAATCTAAGACATTCTGCATAGAAAATTTATAATTTATTCTAAAAGATAGAACCCAACCCGAGGTATTACGTCATCCCTCCCTTGGAAACATTCATCCTCGAATGATGCTAGACATGCCAAGATTAGATAGGGAATAGAGCATACAGCTGAAACTATTCGTTAGACTCATCACCACATCGTTTCTCACTCCGAATGCAACATAGAATGCATAAATTCAAGAAACTACAGCTGAATACATAATAAATGACAGCTGAACTGCTGGAACTTTTATCAAAAGTGCATGATTTAGGAAAGAACGGCACCTTCGGCTTGATCGGAGTTTGTGAAAAATAGGTGCGGGTACTTGGATTGCATATCCGTCTCAACTTCCCAAGTTGCACCCTCAACAGATTGGTTTCGCCACAACACCTTGACCAAGGGAACTTCTTTGTTCCTTAGTCTTCAGACACTGAAATCAAGAATCTCATCAAAAGAAAGATTTTCTTGAATGCCAACACTCACAGAGGAATCCACTACCACAACATCGCTAATATGCTTTCTAAGCATGGAGACATG